>NC_051064.1:134290008-134532508 GCF_004664715.2 Peromyscus leucopus
AAAAAAAAAGGGAGCCAGGCAGCAGTGGCGCATGCCTTTTTAATCCCAGCACTCAGGAGGCAGAGGCAGGTGGATCTCTGTGAGTTCAAGGCCAGCCTGGACTACAGAGCGAGATCCAGAAAAGGCACAAAGCTATACAGAGAAACCCTGTCTCGAAAAACCAAAAAAAAAAAAAAAAAAGAAAAAGAAAAAGAAACAGTTTTATAATAGAGGGAGTTTGGTCTATGTTTGATAATACAATTGACAGTCTGAAAATGGAACAATTAAATGAGAGGATAATTAACTTGAGTGGGATTGATGTAATGTCAATTATAAACATTATCAGTTTGATCATTCTTATTTTATCCCTAAAAAAGTTGGTTTATATAAGTGCCAAGTTGGTTGATATGAGTGCCAAGATACAAGTCTTAGAAAAACTTATTAAAATAGATCATAGAGATATTCAGACCCAGACAGAGAAATTTAAGGGAGAACCAATCTCAGCATTGTATTATAAGGTTACAGAGAAACCACTTAAGGCTTTCAAACAGCCAACCTTAATTTCTCCAGTAACCTTATAGAAACTGCCAAATGACAGATATCCATCCCCAAGACTGTGTAAGAGCTGAATGGACTCCTATGCAAATTTTAGATTTGAGGAGATTCAAAGAAGTGATAGTCTCATATGGTATGCATTCCCATTTGTGAAGGAGATGTTAAACTCATGGTCAACTTGTAATAGAATTATCCCTCAAGACTGGAGAGATTTGGTTACAGCAGTCTTAGAGGCTGGTCCCCAATTACAATGGAGGACCTGGTGGAAGGATGAGGCTAAGACATAGAACAATGAAGTAGGGCTAGAGATCTTGAAATCTCCCAAGATCAACTTCTTGGGGAGGGCAATTATGCTGATATACAAATATAATCTTTATATGATGACCATATCCTGGCATTATGCCACACAACAGCCTTGAATGCTTGGGACAGAATTAAAGAAGTAGGAAAGAAAATCGAATCATTTACTAAAGTTATACAGGGTCTAAAAGAAATCTTCACTGATTTCTTACAAAGACTGACTTCAACAGTAAATAGAATGATACCAAATTCAGAAGCTAGACAAATAATAATTGAATGCCTGGCTTTTAAAAATGCTAATGCACAATGCAAAAGTAATTAGGACATTAAAGACAAGATCAGAACTCTTGGAGGAATGGATCCAAGATATAATCAATATTGAATCTCATGACCATGATGATGCTTTGGATAGGAGAGGTGATTTCCAGAGGTTTGAAAAAAATAGTAATGTCAAATATTTCAATTATGGTAAACAAGGTCACCTAAAAAGGGACTGTAAACAGGGCGGGTTTTTTTTTTTTTCAAGGAATAATCCTAACAGAATGCCCCTCCCTTCTGAATTATTGCAGAAGGTGTGGCAAAGGCAGACATTGGACTGACAAATGTAGGTCAACAAGGGACAGACAAGGTAATCCCTTGCCTTTGCCATTGGGAAATGCCCTGAAGGGCCTTTCACAGGCCCCCATGTCAAATTCCATTTAGTCCTTTCCTGTCATTGTGGAAGAAACTAATTTGCAGAGCAATTAAAGAACCTAATGCCTATTGTAAAACAAACAAACAAACAAATGAACAAACAAAAAATACAGCTCTGGATGATAGAACAGCTATAGAAGAGAGAACAAAAAATTCAGGGGAATCATAAATCAAAATTGATAAAGATTAGATTTGGAAACTCCCCAAAGTTAGGGTTGGGGAAGGGTTTTGTTTTTGTCTTTTCAGGAAAATAAAAACAACTATCTTGAAGAATGTAAAGATCTGGACAAATAAGCACCCAAAGAAGGGAGAACTACCCAGAAAAAAATTACCAAGAAAAGGAATAATCTGACTTAATTTGATCTCTGATGTCTCCAAAAAGATGATGGGATCCCATAACATCGATTCCATCAGGACAATAATAACACCATTAAGCTGACAAACACCACCCAAAGATCAGCTTTGGACTGCAAACTGTAGTAGAATATTTTAAGGTGTGTTACTTTTGTTTGTGTTGTTTTGTTTAACTCTGTGAAGCTGTGTTACTGTGCCTGTCTAACACACCGGGTGGTCTGGTCAATAGCAAGGCAGGAGAAAGGATAAGTGGGACTTGCAGGCAAGATATAAAAGGAAAAATCTGGGAGGAGAGATATGATCTAGGAGCCAGAGAAGGAGGAGGACTCCAAGAGCCAGCCACCTAGTTACACAGCAAGCCATGGAGTAAAAGTAAGATTTACAGAAGTTAGAGAACGGGAAAATCCCACAGGCAGAAGGTAGTCAGGATAAGTTAAGGAAAGCTGGCTAGAAACTAAGCCAAGTTAAGGCTGGGCATTCATAAGTAAGAATAAGCCTCTGTGTGTGATTTATTTGGGAGCTGGGTGGTGGGCCCCCCCAAAAGAGCAAAAACCTCCAACAACAACAAGCTGCTCAGGACAATTTTGAGACAACTAGCTGAGATGATCCAGCCTCACAGACTACTATAGCCAGGGCTTGAGACAAGCCCTGCACTTTCTCATTATGCAGAGACCAGACAACAAATAATGCAGCTACCTTTCCCAGGACTTGACAGTTAACCAAAGTTTTCTTTTCAGGATCCCCTAAAGATGCCTTTACCCTCAGACAGCAGGAAGTAAATTTAAGAACATGACAGCCACATTCCCAAGAGGTGGGGTGGGTGTTTTGTTGTTGTTATTCAATGAGTTATAGATATTTGTCATTGTTTTGGTGGTTGATTACTAGTTGTTATTGGTAATGGTCAGGAAAAAAGCCAATCAAAGGAAATTAGATTTAGGGTTCTTGTTTGGGAAAAAAAAAGAAAAAGAAAAAGAGGATATAGATATGATAAGATAAAAGATAGATTATTGAATCTACTCTGGAAAAAAAATAGAGAATGTAGCTGGAAATTTCTCCAGTCCCACATGGTCCCACAGTCCCACAGCCGCTTATAAAATAATCACTCAGAGGCTTATATTCATTACAAACTGTATGGCCTATGGCTTCAGCTTCCTGCTAGCTAGCTCTTTCATCTTAAATTAACCCATTTCTATAAATCTGTATGTTGCCATGTGACCACGGTATTACTGATCTGCTGACATCTTGTTGCTCCTTCAGCAGCGGGTTCCTGTCTGTCTGTCTGTCTGTCTGTCTGTCTCTCTCTCTCTCTCTCTCTCTCTCTGTCTCTCTCTCTCGACTACGGCCTTCTCTCTGTATCTCTGCTTGGATTTCCTGCCTGGCTGTAAGCTTTCTTGCCATAGGCCAAAACAGCTTTATTTATTATCCAATGGGACCCACACATATTCACACCATAAATATTTTACATTGAATTGGATTTTTGTATATTGTATACAAATTGTGCATACTGATACAAAATTGAGATTATTTTTGTTGGAACATACTGTATATATATTTCTACTCTTGTTCAAGGTACCTATACAGTTCATTTAACAATTTAATGCAAATTTCTAGTCCTTGAAAGTTATTATTACCAACTAATTAGGATATAAAGAAATGCAGGTTAGTAGTTAGTCACCTATTACAATCATACTTGTAGTCAGGTTAGGAGACAGGAACTAGACAGCTGAGGACTCAGAGGCATTCAGTCAGAGGATCTGTGGAGTTGGCGAGGTGAGAAGTGGCTGTGGCTTGTTTCCTCTGATCTTCAGCATTTACCCCAATATCTGGCTCTGGGTTTTTATTATAAAACCATTTAGGATTCGTGCACATTTGCACACACTGATAAGAAGGTGAACTTACCAGCCAACCAGGAGCCACCTAACTCTATCCCACGGCAAAGAAAGAAAGCGCATGCCTGGAATCCCAGCACTCTAGGTGTGACAGCAGGAGGAGCAACTGTTTGGGCCAGCCTTGGCTACATACTGAGTTGGAGGTTAGCCTGGGATGCATGAGACAACGTCTCAGAAAACCTAAACAGTCTGTGGCCATAGGCTTGTGAACACACCTGGTCCAGTCTGATCTCGGAGCTAAGCAGGGTAGGGTGGGGCTGGAAAGGTGGCTGGGCCCGCTGAGAGCACTGACTGACTGCTCTTCCAAGTTCCAAGGACCCAAGTGCGGTTCTCAAGAACTCACATGACAGTTCATAACTGTAACTCCACTTCCAGGGGACCCCATGCCTTCTTCTGCGCCTTACCCCTGAATGCACCAGGCATGAAAGTGGTGCACAGTCGTACACACAGGCGAGAAACTTACACATATAAAAAAAATTAATGTAAAAAAGAAACCTAAATAAGTGAATATGTAGACAGGCAGATAGATCGACGACAGATCATTGCTTAGCTATTTAAACAGTGAAGACTGTTTGCTGAGTATCCGGTATGCGCCAGGCCCTGTACTAGGGAAATAAGACCAGACCTTACCCTCAAGGTCAGAGACTAAAAAGGGAGACAGAAGACCTGAAAGCAACAGCCTGCTGGGGACTATAATAAGGAGCAGAGAGAACTGTTCCCTAGAACAGAGCTAGGGACTCGGGGGTCAGGGACGACGTCCCAGGAGCCATACTCTTTGAGTAGGAGTTTTGAGGCCCGGGAGGCGCTCCATGGCCTCTCAGAGACTTCCAGGACACGGGACTGCAGAGCGGAGGGGACCTGAGCACGGCTGCCTGGCGGCCCCTCTCCGGGCCTCACTCTCCTGGCCTAGGCCTGGGCTGGGCGGGGCCTCGGCCAGGTGCGCGGCGGCGCTTCGCGGAGTCAGGAAGTGTGTCCCCAGCGGCGACCCGTGCCGCGCTCCCGCGAGACGCTCACCTGCGAGCCAGGTGAGTGCAGAGGGGGGCGGGGGAAGGGCTGACGGGAGGCGGCTCACCTGGCGGGGCAGGTAAGTCCGGAGCGGACCCGCGGGGGCGCGGAGCGGTGCAGCCCCGAGTGGGTGATCCCGGAGGCCGTGCCTGGACGGCAGCGGGGCGCGGGCCTGGCTCCGTCGGGATCCGACGCCCACTTCCGGGGTGCGCGGCCCGGGCCGGAGCGGCCCGAATGGGAGCCGGGCTGGGCGGGCCGGGAGGCCTGGGGGCTGGGGCCGGGCACCTCGGAGCCGCGGCAGGAACCGTAAGTGGAACGGCGTCGGGACTCGCAGGCAATGGCGCTGGCGGCCAGAGAGGCGGTGCGCGCCCCGACGGCAGTGCGCGCCCTGCCGCCCGGGCTCGGCGCCTGCAGAGGAGGGCGGCTGAGGCTGTGCCGGGGGTGGGGTGGGGGTGCGCCGTGCCCAGCGCCCGAGCTGAGCCCACCACGGCGGGGTGACCCGACGCTCGCTCGGGCAGAGGCTGGTGCAGCCGGCTTGTCCCGTGGACGCCGGGAGGAGGGCGGGTGGAGAGCCCCGGGAGTGCGTGACTGTTTGCAGGGACTTGGGGAAAGGCAACGGGAAGTCAGAGTCCCCTGGGGTCACTAGACCCTGGAGCATCCTTGCGGTGCTTTCGAATGCCCAGTCTTCCCAGCCAGTCTTCCCTGGCTCTCGCTAAACACCCAGCACCCCGTCCTCAGCGGAGCGCTGTAAGGACACTACTCTCTCCGCTTCTGGGAGATGAGGTTTTCAATTTTCATTTCACTTTGGTTAATTTTTTATGTATTCATTTTTAATTATGTTTAATTAATAAGTTACGTTATTTAGGTTTTTGGTTTTTGAAACAGGGTCTCATGTGGCCCAGGCTCCTAATCATAAGGTGAACTTCACTATTTAAAGATGAGGAAACTAGAACCAAGAGTCTTGTTCCAAGCCAAAGCCGAGGGGAGAATTGGTCACTTAAGTGACCAGTGTTACTGGATTGGCAGGAGGGGAGGAGCAGGGCCGTGGTAGGGAAAGGAATATGTAGCCTGGAATGAATTGGCTCTTTGAAGGGACACTGAGGCCAGACACTGTCCATACCACAAGTAGGGAGGCTGCCGGGTTGGTTGGTTTAGAGACAGGGTCTCTCTTGGTAGCCCAGGCTGATCTTGCTGAACTCAAGGGGATCTGCCTGCCTCAGCCTCTCTAGCACTGGGATGACCTGAGTGACCACCATCCCCGGCTTATGCTAGGCTTTGCTCCCTCCCTTTCTCTCCATTCTTCCCAGACTGGAGGTGTGGCTCAGAGCGAGGTGCCTGGGCTGAAGAGCCTAGCCCCCCCCCCCCAACAAATCCTGCCCTTCCCAGCTCGCTGTCTTGCTCTGTCCCCTCCCCTTTCTGAGCTTCAGATTCCTAGGCTGTGGAGTGAAGGTAAACTGTTCACATGGTAGTTGTAAGAACTACAACTTGGTTGTAAGAACTAATCGCTTTCACTGGAATGTAAGCTCCTGAGGCTAAGGAGTTCGTCTGTCTTACCACTGTGTCCATAGAGTTTAGGATGCACAGTAGATCCTCAGTATTTGTGAAATAACTCAACGAGTCCGTGCCCAGCCTCACATTGATCAAATCAGGACAGACATTTAGTTCTCTCCCTCTGGCTTGTGAAGAACATTTTGTTTTGTTGAGATGGGGTCTTGCTATCTAGTACATGTTGGCCTCAAAGTCATGGTCCTCCTGCCTCAGCCTTTATGGTACAAGGCTAACAGGTGTGTGCCCCACATTCAGGTGTGAAAAACTTTTTTAAAAGTCACTTATTACAATTTCAGCTTGTATTCCCGCCCATCCCCCCCCACCCCCCCTTTTTTTTTTAAGAGAGCAGCAGGGTAGGAGATGTTCCAAGCGGGAAATGCCTCCTTCAGTTTATAGACTCCCAAAGATGGGGTCTGACATAGGCACACACCATTGCCTAGGAGTGCTGCTGCCTCCTGCTCTGGGCTGCCTGGAGCCTAAGTCCTTTGTCTTTCCACCCAGTCAGTGCTCTTGGTCCCACCATAAAGTCACATAGGATGTGTCTGTGCCACGATAACACCTTCCCAAACTGACCCCATTCTAGGCATTGAGACAAAGTCCCTGGGGAATTAGGCTTATCCTAAACAGTGGGTGCAAGGCTGACCCCCGTGAAGAGACCTCAGCAGAAGGGGGATGGAAAGAGGCTCCCGTTTGGCTAGGGGTCCTCAAGATCCTTGGAGAAGAAGAGCTGAGTAGGCCCCAGAGAAGACTGTAAAGTTTCAGGAAGAGAACTCCTGTGTCCTCATCCAGCACAAGGAATATTCCTCGCCTCCCTGTGTGTCTCCACACAAACTCTCCAGGCATGTGCTGGTTGGCTGGTTTAAACCGTTGATCACACTGCAGATCTGTGTTCCTTTACCCCTAAGAGCTCTAGTCTGCTTCCTAAGCAAAGATACTAGGCTGTTCTGTTTCTCATAGAAATGTGTAGATCTGGGCTGTATAGATGGTTCAGCTGGCATACCTTTAATTCCAGCACTCAGGAGGTAGAGTCAGGCAGATCTCTTTAAGTTCAAAGCCAGCCTGGTCAACTTAGCAAGGACAGCTAGGGCTACATAGTGAGACCTGTCTCAAAATAAAGAATTAAAAAATATATAGTTAATTTATTAGTTAGTTAACGAGGCATAAATCCCAGCACTCAGGAGGTAGAGGCAAGTGGATCTGTAAGGCCAGCCTGGTCTACAGAGTGAGTTTGTTCCAGGATAGCCAGGCTACACAGAGAAACTCTGTCTTAAAAAAACAAAATAGGGGTTGGGGATTTAGCTCAGTGGTAGAGTGCTTGCCTAGCAAGCGCAAGGCCCTGGGTTTGGTCCTCAGCTCCAGAAAAAAATAATAATAAAAATAAATAAATAAATATATAATTAGATATATTACATATAAATATATGATGTTTTCTACTTTCACTAGTTATTCACATTACCCAGGTTTCTATTTTTCCTCCTGACCCCTGGCCCACACTGGATTTAGTTGACGTGTCTCTGACAGCTGGGCTGTCAACCCCTTCCTCAAGGTCACATCCCCGTTATGCGTTTGAGGCAGGAATACTTAACAATGTGTCCTTATCTTTGATGTCATTTCATTTCACTATTGGTGACATTGCTTTTGATCTTTTGGTTAAAGCGCTCCTGGGAGGTCTCTGCAGCCTTGTGGGGGTGGAAACTGTCCCTGGCTGCAGCATGTAGAAGAGACCAGGACAGGAGTGTTGGTGGCAGTGGTTTGGGGAGGGGGCACTGTTTTGCCCAAGGCATGCAATATTTGTCTGGTTTTGGTTTTTTGAGACCAAAAAACAATGATACTTGTTTCTCTGTGTGTCGTGGAACTTGCTCTATAGACCAGGCTGGCCTCAAACTCAGAGGTCTACCTGCCTCTGCCTCCAAGTGCTGGGACTAAAGTCGTGCGCCTCCGTGCCCAGTCCTAAGCGCACAATTTATAAGGACCAGAATGGGGACTAGAAGACAGAGATCCTGATGTCTACAGCTTTGTTCCTTTCATATTGCTAACTCTTAGGACTCCGTGGTGATTCAGTCGAATACAAAGATAAAGTGTCAGCATCTCAAAGAAGGCTAGGAGGCTGGAGAGATGGCTCAGTGATTAAGAGCACAGGTTGCTCTTCCGGAAGACCTGATTTCCATTCCTACCTAGCACCCACATGGTGGCTCAAAATACAGGCTAAGGACAGTCACTGCCCAGCAAAGCTTTAACTATGGTTAAGGCCTCCTGAGTATGGCACTACATCATCCCTCAGGGTGCCTTGCTGATTTACTCAATTCCACATGCTTCATCCTAGGAGGTTTTTGTTTTTGTTTGTTTGTTTGTTTGTTGTTTTGAGACCGAGTCTCACTATATAGCCTTGGCTGGACTAGGACCCTCTACATAGAACAGGTTGTCTTCAAACTCACAGAGTCCACTGGACTCTACCCCATGCTGGCATTAAAATTGGTGGCACACGCCTTTAATCCCACCAGGCAGAGGCAGGCAGATCTCTGTGAGTTCGAGGACAGCCAGGACTACACAGAGAAATCCTGTCTTGGAAAAAAAACAAAAACTGAGCACCATGCCTGGCTAGCTTTTTTTTTTTTTGGACAGGATCTCATGTACTGGGCTGACTAACCTGGAACTCACTTTGTAGTACAGGATGACCCAGAACTACTAGTCCTGCCTCCATCTCCCAAGTGCTAGGTTTTCAGACAGGTCTTATTGCACTCTGCTTGTCTCAGAAGCTTTTCTAGAAACTGAACCATCAAGTACAGCATGCATAGTTCATTCATCTTTGGTTTTGCCTTGCCTGACACATGGCCAGGCTCACTGTTCATCAGTAAAACAGTTGTAGTTCTGAGATAGCTAGCAAGTAAACTCAAAGAGGAATGAAGATCAGTATTTCAGTATTGCTTTTGTTTTGTTTTGTTTTGGTTTGGTTTTGTTTCAAGACAGAGTTTCTCTGTGTAGCCCTGGCTGTCCTGGAACTCACTTTGTAGACCAGGCTGGCCTCAAACTCCGAGATTCACCTGCATCTGCCTCCCAAGTGCTGGGATTAAAGGCGTGCGCCACCACTGCCCAGCCAGTATTACTATTTTAAGACAACAGTGTTTTCTTTTTTATTGACTTTATTTTATGTCTGTGTCTGCACTTGAAGGTGTCCATGTGTGGAAGTCAGAGGACAGCTTTTAAGAGTCGGTTCTCACGTTCTGCCTTATAGAAGCAGGAGTTCTCAGTTCTGCTGTGCTGTGCTATGCTGTGTACTCCAGGCTGGCTGGCCTGAGAACTTCAGACAGCTCTGTCTCGCTCTCTCCCCCATCTCCCCGTAAGAGTGCTGGGATTCCAGATGTTCATCACGTGTCCAGCTTTCCACATGGGTTCTTTTGTTGTCAGTACTCTCACCCAGTGAGCCACCTCCCTAGTCCATGAGGATTATGATTGTGGCAAGGAACCCAAACTGCCTGGTGTTCCCGGCAAGGTAGTACACTCCTCTAATCCCAGGACTTGAGAAGGGAGGTGGGAGGGCCAGGGGTTTAAGAGCCGCTTTGGCTGCCGAGTAAATGTGAGGCCAGACTGGCTACATGAGACCCTCTTGTTTTAACAAAACCAGTCCTTCCCTCACCAAAAAGAAAAAGAGAAACATACTTGATGGTAAACGTTTCTAGGGGGCAGATGTGAATACGATGAGAGGCCTGTTCATGCCCGTGTCTGGAATGAAGGGCACAAAGGAAGGATAGCAGTGATGATTGTGGCCAGGCAGACAGAAAATGTCTGTTGATGATGGCAGGAAAGTGGTCCCTGGAGAGCCTTCCTTCTTTGTGTAAAGTCTACATCAAAATTGCCATTTTAATCTTCTACATGCCATTTTTTAACATACCATCCTGTGGCATTAAATACATCCATACTTTCCAGAGCTATGACGCCTTCCCCGCTGAAATTCTGTACCCATTCAACATAGCTCTCCCATGCTCCTCTGCTTCATCCCTTGGCATCCACCACACCATTTTTCTACGTCTGTTAAATCGGTAGTTGTAGATATTTCATATTAGCTAGACAATAGAGTATTTGTTCTTTTTTGTGTAGCTTATTTCATTTAGAATGTCTTCAAAATTCATCCATGTCAAAGCACAAAAGAATTTCATTCTTTTTAAGCTCTAAATGCTAGCCCAAAAATGCTTCATTTTTATGAGTCTATTCATCCATTGATATACTTTTTAATCTTTTGTTTGTTTGTTTTTTGTTTTGGTTTTTCGAGACAGGTTTCTTTGTGTAGCTTTGTGCCTTTCCTGGAACTCACTCTGTAGCCCAGGCTGGCCTCGAACTCACAGAGAACTTTTTAATTTTTTAACCTTTGTTTTTATTTGATGTGCATGTTTTCCCTGCATATATATCTGCACACCATGTGCATGCAGCACTTGTGGCAGCCAGAAGAGGATGTCAGATCCCCTTGGACTGCACTTATATAAGGATGTTAGTGGCCCTGTGGATGCTGGGAATCAAATCTGGGTCCTATGGAAGGGCGGCCAGTGCTTTCAGTGGCTGGGCCATTTCTCCAGCCTCCCACTGATGAACTTTTGGGTTGTTCTCACTTTATGGTTAATTTAAATAATGCTCCTGTGAACATTGACATACAAATGCCTGTTTAAAGTTGCTATTTTCAGTTCTTTTGAGTATATACCAAGGAGTGAATTTGCCAGGTCATATAGTAATTTTGGGATGTTTTTTTTTGGGGGGGGGTTAAAATATTTTTTTTTTTAAGATTTATTTGTTATTTTTGTTTTGAGACTGGGCCTCACTGTGTAGCCCTGGCTGTCCTGGAACTCACTATGGAGACCAAGCTGGCCTCAAACTCACAGATATCCTCCTGCCTCTGTACACCACTATTCCCAGCAGAGATTTTATTTATTCTTATGTATATGAGTGTTTGTCTGGATATACATCTACACACCTCATATGTGTAGTGCCTACAGAGGTCAGAAGAGGGCATGGGATCCCCAGGACTGGAGTTAAAGAAGGTTGTGAGTCACCATGTGGGTGCTGGGATTTGAACCCCAAGGCTCAGGAAGAGCAGCCAGTTCTCTTAACCATGAGCCATCTCTCCAGCCCCCATATACACACAACTTTTAAAAATAAGGACTGGAAAGATGGCTAGGTGGTTAAGATCACAGGTTGTTTTTACCGAGGACCCAGATTCGATTCCCAGCACCTACAACATGGCTCACAACCCTCCATAACTCCAGTTCCAAGAGCTCCTACAACCCTCTTCAGACCTTGGCACCAGACACATGTGGTACACACACATAAAACACATTTTAGAGTTTTTAATACTTATTTGTATTTGTGTGTGGAGTGGAGAGAGGCCCCCACTGTGAGTGCTGTGAGGGCAGAAGACGTGAGGTGTCAGCCTAGAGCTAAGTTCCAGGTGGTTAGGAACTATGGAGCAGTAGCATTCTTAACTGCTGAGCCATCCACCCAGCCCGTTTGTGTTTTGTTTGCTGTACTGGGGATGAACTTAGGGCCTCCTTCATGTTATGTAGGCCACCCATGCTACATTCCCTTCCTGCGTGTTTAAGTTGTGAAGAACTGGTCTCTTTCCCACAATGCCTATATCATTTCATATCCCCACTAGCCAAGTGCCAATGACCCCATTTCTCTGCACCCCACTGACACTTGTAATTGTCTGTGTTTTGTTTTCAACAATAGCCATTCATTGAGAAGTTCAGGAGATTTTTAAAGCCTAAGGTAGACCACAAAGAGAACTTTTTCTTTGGGGCAAGAAGAGCTCAACGTTTGCAAGGGTTTTCGGGATGCTCGTCCGTCCTCATCACAGGCTTCCCAGAAGTCTAAAGCTCTTCAGGTCAGCCCAGGAACCTGTCCCTGACCTCTGCTTCTGACCTCCTCCTGGCTTCTCCCCTGCAGGTGCCTGGCTGCAGCAAGCCATGCTCTGAGCCATGCCCAGACCGGGACAGCCTCGCCCATCGTCTGGGCCTCCTCGCTTGGGTCCCTGGGAGAGGCCAACAGAGCTATGCCTGGAAACCAATGATGAGCGCTCCCAGCCCCCACCAGGCCGCCGCACCCGCAGGGCGGACCCCAAGGACCCTGGCCACCACGGGCCAGAGAGTATCACCTTCATTTCAGGCTCTGCAGAACCGGCCACTGAGCCCCCAACCTGCTGCCTCCTCTGGCGCCCCTGGGGGTGGGACTGGTGCAGGGCTGCCTTCTGCTTCCGCCGCTGCAGGGATTGCCTGCAGCGCTGTGGGGCTTGTGTGCGGGGCTGCAGCCCCTGCTTATCTGCTGCGGATCCCACGGAGGGGTCTGCCGAAGTCACTTGGGTCAAGGAGAATGGCGTGCCACCCAGCCCGGACTGTGCACCTCCCAGCCGCCGGGATGGCCAGCGGCTCAAGTCCAGCATGGGCAGCAGCTTCAGCTACCCTGACGTTAAGCTCAAGGGCATTCCGGTCTACCCCTACCGCCATGCCACCTCCCCGGTCCCTGATGCGGACTCCTGCTGCAAGGAGCCCCTGCCTGAGCCTCTTCCCACACGGCACAGCCTGCCAAGCACCCTCCCCAGCAGCCCCCGCGGCTCCGAGGAGTATTACTCCTTCCACGAGTCGGACCTGGACCTGCCCGAGATGGGCAGTGGCTCCATGTCGAGCCGGGAGATCGACGTGCTTATTTTCAAGAAGCTGACAGAGCTGTTCAGTGTACACCAGATTGACGAGCTGGCCAAGTGCACGTCGGACACTGTGTTCCTGGAGAAGACCAGCAAGATCTCAGACCTGATCAGCAGCATCACGCAGGATTACCACCTGGACGAGCAAGATGCCGAGGGCCGCCTGGTGCGCGGCATCATCCGTATCAGTACCCGCAAAAGCCGCTCCCGCCCACAGACCTCGGAGGGGCGCTCAGCCCGCTCGACTGCCCCTGCCGCTGCCCCCGACAGTGGCCATGAGACCATGGTGGGCTCTGGCCTCAGCCAGGATGGTAAGTGGGCCCAAGTAGGAAAGCTCTGGCTATAGGAGGGCTGGGGTGGGTTCTTTGTGGGGTTTACCCTTGGCCAGCCGACACATCTCTAAACTCTTGGGCACAGGGAAGCTGAAAACTATGGGGAGCATGCAGACTCCGAGAGCTTTGGCCAGTGACCCCAGCATCCACCCACCCACGCATCGCGTCTGTCGTGTTGACCACTGCACTGTCCCCAGCATTTGTTTGTTTGTTGTTGCGTCTGTCAGGCTCCTTCTTCCCCTATTACTTCTTGGCAAAGCAGCTCCCAAGCCTGGCCTAAATAAGGGCCTAATGCTCAAGAATTTGGACCTGTGCATTAAGCAAGAAAGGCTAATGATGGGAGTTCACGCTTGTATTCCCAGAACTCTAGAGGCTCAAGAAAAAGGTCTGCCAAACATTCTAGGCCAGCCTGGGCTACAGTGACCTTGTTTCGAAAAACAAAAACCCAAGAATTTGAGCCACTGACCTGGCCTAGCCGAAGTCCCACCTGCCCACCACACACACACACACACACACACAACTTTTAAGCTTATTTCTCTAGCCTGTGTATAGTAAGCACCCTTCTTCACTGAGCTGCAGTAGGAACTGAGCTTTATAAAATATAATGACCACTGCTTATTCATATTTCCTCCCTAGAACTGACAGTGCAGATCTCCCAGGAGACAACAGCAGATGCCATCGCCAGGAAGCTGAGGCCATATGGAACCCCAGGTGTGGTCCTGACCTGAGCAGAGGGTGGGAAACTATACCAGGGGCCCTTCAGATGACCTTCCAGCTTCCTTTGGGGTGGGTGAGGATGGGATCAGAAATGGAAAAAAGCCTGAGCAACCACACACCCACTGCAACCTTGGAGCTGGCTTGAAGCGAGGTTCCCGAATAGAACTCTTAGTGATCAGGGAGTGAGGTGGACAGAAGGCCGTCCTGCCTGCAGCTACGAAGCTCCCTTGATTTCTCCTGCCATCCTCCGGGCCTTCACCAGACAGCTGCTGGGTTTGAGCATCGGGAGTGGTCTGCCCAGGCTGTGATGGCTGCCCAGGCTCAGGCCTGCTCTGTTCCACCCAGCAGGTTTCTCCCTGGCTGTGGGCCCTGGCTGAGCTCCTTCCCCTCTCTGAGCCTCTGCTTCCTCCTCCAACTAGGGTACCCAGCCAGCCAAGACTCGTCCTTCCAGGGCACGGACACAGACTCTTCAGGGGCACCCCTGCTGCAGGTCTACTGCTAACCCCCAGTGGCCCGGCACTCACGGCCCCTCTTGGAAGAAGGGTAGCCAGCGGAGTGGAAGAACCAGGACCCCTTTGTGTGGAGGCCAGACCCTGAGCCTAGCAGTGACCTCTGGCTTCTGCTTCTGCTGAATGATTTAGACCATGTACATTTCACAGGGCCATGGTGCCCCTTGTCCTCTGCCTCTTCAGCTGAACTGACTGCTGCCTGGGCCTGTTTCTTCCTGTGGCCTGAAAGCACAGCCTTGGGAAGTAGCTTCCCAGTTCCATTCCCATGTCACCCCCAAGCAATTATGGAAACTATGTAGGTAGTAGCATGGCCTCTATATGTGATTCTCTGGGCAGCGCCCACTTGTTACGTTGCTGAGCAGTTTGGATCGGATCTTGGATGTTCTGTATTGTTAACATGACCATTGTTGCAAGTATATATACACCTGCCTGTCGTCAGAGTTACATGGTCTTCCTGTTCAGCATTGTGGAGTAGGACAAGGTGGAGCCAGGCAGACTGTGGCTTCCCTTCCAAAAGATAAAGAACCACCTATGGTGACTTTGTCTGGACTGCCAGTCCCCCAGTCTTAAGTACCTATCACTTGTCAGTGACCCCTCACCTCTCCCTGGTGCTGAGACAGCACTCTGGTTCTCACCTTCTCTTGCTCTCTTGCTAGCACCTGGCACCAAACCTGGGGCCTGAGCTCACAGAGGCAAAAGCAGACTCCCCTTTTATGGGCACCTCGGCTAGCTCCATCCAGGGCCTTAGCTGCTCTTACAGGGGCTGGATCTTGGTAGACCACAGCTACTTGAGAGGGTGAGGCAGAAGGTTCCCAGTACAGGGCCCACTGGGTTAGTGGGCTTGAAGTTAGCCAGGGCAGTTCTTCAACCCATTACCACAAACAAAGAAGGCCCAGCTTACGTTTCAGCTAGCCCAGTGACCACAGGCTAGCCCAGTGACCACAGGCTAGCAAAGGGGGCTATTCTTTCTCAGCTTCTTCCTTTATAGACCTTGTTTATTGTATGTTCAGGCACCCTTTGAAAAGGGGTTAACTATCATTTATCTGGTTTCCTAAGGGACAGATGGCCCCCTGGGGCTGTGACCACAGGACCAGGTGGAGCTATAGCAATCCAACTGGCCCTTGGGAGCTGTTGTTATCCAGATCTAGGCATGAAAAGAATGACCAGGTAGGGGTGTGGCTTGGTGTTGCCTTGCATGTGTGGGGTCCTGGCTTTGACCCTTGCACTGTAAGGGGGAAAAATGTGTTCACCTGTGATCTCACCTAGGAAACTGCCAAGAGGATTACTGAGTTCAAGACTAATCAGGGATACATACCAAGACTCCTCAAAAAGGGGTAAAGAGGTACAGCACCCACACGGCAGCTCACAGTCATCCCTAACTCCAGTTCCAGGCACTCTGATGCCCTCTGCTGACTGCTGTGGGCACCAGGCACACACATGGTCCATATACATAAATACAGGAAAACACTCGCTCACTTAAATCTATAACTTTTTAAAGGAAAAGATTACAGGACAGGGAAACCAGAGTAAGCGTTAACAGTCCTAAACGCCAGCTGCGGCCCAGAAACCAATTTCCCAACAGCTCTGTGAAGTACTATTTACATTCCCAGGAAAAGTTTATCAAAACAGCTTGGTGCTCACTTTAACCTGCATGGCCCTGCATGCAGCGGCCCTACCCTCTGGTGGGAGCAGAGGCTCCAAGGGCCAGGTGTGAGCACAAGTACCTCCTCGGCCTTTCTGCATAGGACAGGTCAAAGACAAACAGTGGGCTCCACTGGACTGTCCCCGCCTTCCCAGCTCCCTTCCCTATGCACTGTCACCCGGCTTCGCAGACAGTCCAGTCTGAATACTTCCTTCTGGACTCGGCTCCTGGTACTCAGGACAGCTGCTGTTAGATCTTGTTGGCTCACGGGTCCCTTTGGGAGTCCGTAGCCAGAAAGACTCCCCTTTGCTCAGAACCACATGTGGCAGGTGAGGTGACTCAGAGTGGAAAAGCACTCACAGATCTGGCAGTCTGAGTTCCATCCCTGAAGTTCATGGAAACATGGAGAGAACTGAGCCACAAAGCTGTCCTCTGAACTTCATACATGTGCTGTAGCACATGTGCACACACAATAAAAACTGAAACAGGGCCCAGTGGTAGTGGCGCATGCCTTTAATCCCAGCACGCAGGAAGCAGAGGCAGGGGGGGATCTGAGTTTGATGCCAGTCTGGTCTACAAAGTTCGTTCCAGGATTGCAAAGGCTACAGAGAAACCCTGTCTCTAAATAAATAAATACCTAAAACCTGTGTTACAGTCCTCCTAAGTCATAAAGGGAGCGGAGATCCAGAATCAAGAACCTGTCCTAGTAGGTAGAATTCTACACAGCAGAATCTGGGCAAGAAGCCAAAACCCCAGCAGCAGCTAGAGAGGGCTAAAGGGAGGACACGGGAGGAGCAGGGTAAATAGTTTTAATGTGTAACAGGCCAAACGGGGAGGGGAGGACCCCCAGGACCCAGCCCTTCTCCGGTGAAGCCCCGGAGCTCACATGCCCGGGAAGTCCCATGCCTGCCCCAGCCCTAAGGTTCCCAGGTCCCAGGAAAAGGTGGGAGAGGAAATTTAGGGGCCAATCTCAAGAGTTCAGGAAGGCAAGCACAGGAGTTAGTTGAATTTAGCTTTGGAGAAATCCATCTCTGGGTGCTGATCCATGAACCTGGGAAACAGAAGTGTAAGAGTAAAGCAAGCTGTCCACCCCAAGCTAGCCTATTTCCAGTCCTGACACTGGGCCTAACCTCCTCAGAACCCTGAAGAACCCAGGGCCAAGCTTCGTGGGGCCTGAGAGCTGAAGCCCATTTGAACCCTCAAGGCTGAAGTGGGAGTATCAGCCGTGGCTCCAGTTTCCAGTAGGTGGCGATGACCTACTCTTACCTATTGCTTCCTACTCTTAAGGTGGCCTTGTCCTGGAGGTGACCCTGGCAAGCAGTCAGGGTAGGCAAGCCAAGGCCACAGAACCATGAACTTGGCTGGTTCATGCAGGAAGGGGGCAGGGCAGTCTAGAGTCCCATACAGTGGCACGCTGTCACCACCCAGGCCTAAGTCCCCAGGGCAATCCTCCTATCCCCAGGTTGCTTACTTCTTCAGGATCTCCTGCTTCTTCTGCTCATCAGAGGTGGGCAAGCCCATGGACTTCTGTCTTTGGTCATACATCATCTTCTCCACCATGCTGCGAGTCTCACTGTCCAGGTCTGACAGCTAGGGAGAGGCAGAGAGAAGAATGAAGGATGCACTGGCCTACCTATCCCCCAAGCTCCACAAAAAAGCTTCCGAGCCAAGTAGGACTCACCTTGGAGTTTTCAGGGTTAATCTTCTTGGTATTGATTTCAGGGTCACTGGTAACCAAGCGGTTCCACCATTCCATCTTATTGATCTGAGAGGAGGCAGAGGGAGACATCCTGGGAAGGAAAGCTCTGACCCAGGGATGACACCTCAACCCTTTTAGAACTGAACTCTCTCCCATCCACATCTGCATCCAAGCCCCATGCAGGCCTGTGCTGGGACCAGGGGTATAGAAGAACCAGACTTCTGTCCACACAGAGGCCAACAGTTACAAATCAATGCACCACAGCAAGAAGTGTGCGGTGGCCACTCAGCGTGGAGGAGAGAGGCTGGAGTAACACGTGGCGGTTCACAACTGCCTGTAACTCCAGTCCCAGGGGCTCTGACACCCTCACACAAACACAGATGCAGGCAAAACCCCAAGGTATGATAAATAAATCTTTTGAAAATTTAGAAAAAAAGCAAAGAACGAGAAAGGAGATTCTGGCTGGGAGGAAAACCAAGTAGAGGCAGCCGAGCCACCGTCTGTGCCGGGGAAGCTGTCTTTGGGCTCTGACCCTTTCCAGACATGCCTTTATTTTCCCCAGTAAACGTCCTACCTCTAGGAAGGCAGTGTAGGAGACAACGTGGACGTCATGAGAGCAAACTACATTCTGTTCACTGCTCTCCAGTCCTTAGAACAGTGCCTGGCACACAGCAGGTGTTCAAGCATGATGGGAAGGAAGAGGCGTGGCGTACACGAGTGCTCAGCCTGCCTCTACCCACCCGGCGCCTAGCGAGGCACACAGCTGAATGGAAGCTGTTTCCTGACCACACGGTAAGGGCAGAGAGGAGTAAGTCCCCAAGGCCTGCCCCACAGCCAGCGGGGACGAGGGGACACACACACACACCCCCCACCCCGCCCCGTCGGCACCCGGGCGGGCCGGGCCTCCCCGGCCTCCTCACCTTCTCCAGATGCACGGTCACCACCTTGCCGTCCTCGATGAGCCACGAGCTCTCCTCCACCTTGACCTCGTTGTACAGCTCGCCGTCAATCAGCGGGGGCTGCCCTTTGAGGCCCACCCGGAGGTGCCGCCGCTGGATGTCCACCACCACGTCCTTCCCCTTCAGCCGGAAGCTGACTCGGAAGGGCACCGCCAGATCTAGCTCCGACAGGGTCTGCGTCCAGCGGTAGTTGGGCAGGTCAGCCCCGTTGCCTAGGTTGGGCTTCAGCTTTCCTCTGTCCTTCTCATCTTCCTCCTCTTCCTCCTCCTCAGCATCCTGCTCACAGTCAGGGGTGCTCAGTGACTTACCTGACAGACCAGACTTCCACCAGGCCAGGCCCGGAACTGCCACTGGACTTAACAGTCACAAGAGCAGACCTAAGCATGGCAGACCTACACACCCCGGACCACTGGGAATCAAGATAAAACAGGTCCTGATCTCTGCCAGAGGGGCTCAGAATGTATCGTGATAAAGGATATATGGCGGAGCCCACGGCCCCTCAGCCCACCCTTCAGGGTGCCCTCTGAGTTGTATGCATTTTGTTTGTTTGTTTGGTTTTTGGTTTTTTGAGACAGGGTTTCTCTATATAACAACCCTGGCTGTCCTGGAACTCACTTGGTAGACCAGGCTGGCCTTGAACTCAGATATCCACCTGCCTCTGCCTCCCAAGTGCTGGGATTAAAGGCGTGCGCCGCTGCCACCGCCCGGTGGGACTTGTGAGCATTTTAAGAAATATTTTAAGTCTCTGAGTATTTTGCTTGCATGTGTATGTATGTGCACCATGTGCATGCTTGATACCCACAGAGTACAGAAGAGGGCATCTAACCGAAGTTAGAGATGGCTGTGAACCACCATGTGGGTGCTGAGAACCAAACCTGGGACCTTTGCAAAAGCATCAAGTACTCCTAACCACGGGCCCTCTTTTCAGCCCACCTGTGGGTGTTCTTGTCCCAGGCTTAAGGCCAGTTACCAAAAAAGTATCACCATTATCCTAAACAGTGTCTTACTACATAACCTGGCTGACCTAGAACTCAGAGATTCACATGCCCCTGCCTCCTGAGTGCTGGCATTAAAGGCGTGTGCCACTATGCCTGGGTTGGAAAAAATACATTGCTTTGAGATAGGTTCTCACTAGATAGCCCATATATACATCAATTTTTCTGCCTCAGCCCCGCAGGTGCTGAAATTACAGATGTGGGCCACCACACTGACTCTGTTCTGTTTTCCATATCTTTGGAGTGGGACCTTGAAGTATGGAAGAGTCCCCAAGGCTAGGGGCAGGGGAGGGTGACGAGGGAATTCTGTTGAAGGGAGGAAGCTGATGCCCACGCCTCCTGCTAGTCTATCTTACCTGCTTCCCTGGTGAGTCGAGGCTGCCATTCTTGAGCTGGACCTCATGATTCTCTGCATCCTTTTTCTGAAGCAAAAGGCACACAGTTGGAACAGAGCCCTACTTCCCAGGGCCAATGCGGTCAGGGATGGGGGCAGAGGAGGGAAGCGCAGCCTGACCTGGTCAATCTCCAGCTGCAGTCTCTCTGCCTCCTCGTCGGTCAGCTCCTTGATCTGAGGCCCAGGGGTCTCTGCCTTGGCCTCCTTGGCCAGCCGGGCTGCCCGCTCTGCCTTCTCCTGCCTCTCAGTCTCCTGCCGCGCTCGCTTCTCTCTCCGGGCCTTCTGTGCCAGCTGGTTGTGGTGCTTAAAAGTCTGTGTGATGAGCTAGGGAGGGCAGTGAACCGTCAGAGCAGGGACAGTGTCTTAAGGCCTAGAGACAAAGCCCTGCCCGCCCCTGCCTTGCAAATGCCGTCAGGTGTGTGGCTGTGCCCCGTGAGGACGGTGAGGACGGGGCCGGTAGCTGCTTCTGTTACAAGCAGAACGCAAGCTCAGCCCTTTTAGGAAGCCTCCCTAGCACCCAGGTCTACACTGCCTATTCCCTGACTTTCTCTCTTTTTGCCTATGTCCATCTTGGGCACACAGCCCCAGATGGCGGCACTCAAAAAGTCCCACCCAGAATTAGCAAGTAGACCCCTCCCAAGGGAATAGGCCATTTTCCTTCCTAAACAGAGAGCTTCTGATTTCAAGTCCTTTCATGTCCACTGAGTGAGCCTCCCATGATGCTTCAACCCCAGTACCTGCTAGATGCCCCTCCCGCCCCCATCCCCCCACCCCCTCAGGCTAACCCCATGGCACCTGACCCTGAGTCACCCCATCTCTCTCTAAACGCAGCCTCGGCATATGCTGTTCTCACCTAGAATGAGGTCTTCGTCTTACTGGCCAGTCTCCAGGACCAGCTCAAATGTCTCTTGAGTTTTAATTTTACCTAGTGGACTCTGAACAGACCCTTGGAAAATGCAAGTCTGGCCACCCACACTCATACACAGTGCACACCTGAGGTCTCCCAGGGCAGCCACCCCACCTACCCTGGGATCAGTGCTCAATAAGCCACCTTCCAAGCATCCCTGACCCTAAGCTGGAGGGAGGAGGCAGTCACAGAAGTCACCCATGGCCTCCCACACCCAAGGGTCTGCCAAATGCTCCCTGACTCTCATCATCTGTGACTCTCCCTCCCAACTCCCAGCCCCATGCCATGCTGGGCAGCTTCAGACTCTGCAGAGCGCCAGCAGGTTCAAGAGCTATGCTGGGTGTGAGAGAGAGGAGGCGCTCAGAGGCCATGCTGCCGTGGAGAGGGACAGCAGGTCAGGAATCAACTGCAGCAGAGGCCGTTCCAACACAGGGCCTTGTCCCCAGTTTCTAATCACGGGGACCTTGAACTCAAGCCATCTGACGATCACTGGCCAAGGAGGGGCAGGGACAAGGCCCTCGCCTCTTCCAGCCCATAAATCATGTCACAATCCACTTGTCCTATGACTTCCTCGCCGCTGGAGGTTAAAAGAGGGCGGATGAGCCACCAGCAAAGACAGGGCCAAGCAGAGCAGCAGCTGACCCTTCTTCCCAGTCCCCTCCCACCAAAGGGCACGCTAACGGTGGTCTGTGCAGGGGCCGTGAGGGTCCCTGACATGTGGCTGGGAGCCACAGGCTGGCGGGTGAGAGAGTGAGGCATTCTGGGCCTGGTGGTTGAACACAGGTGTTTTCTCGTCAGAGCTGACAGGGACAAGAACGGTTCCTAGTCTGGCAGGGGGAACTGCAGTTACCCACACCCAACCCAAAGGCACCAGAGCCTGACCCCGACCACCCCCAGGGTCAGTAACACATTCAAGCAGTGGACTAGAGGCACGCAGCTGCTCAGGGAGGGGTTCTGTTGATTCTGTCTCTTGGCCCCGCCTAACCCCATCTTTCTCCCTTTTCCAGACTGGGTTTGAAGTGCATACCTGGCCCCTGCCCTCTCTTAACTTCCAAGATGCGCCACAGGCCCCAGAAGACTGAGAGGTCTCAGTGAGGAGATGTCTAGAGCTGGGGTCGGGAGGTGCAGAGCCGGCTGGCCCTCACCCAGGGAACAGGCAGATCCAACCTGGCTCCTTTCCACCCTTACCTGTGGTGGATATGTGTACACTGTGTGAAGATGTGTCA
Source organism: Peromyscus leucopus (assembly GCF_004664715.2). Lineage (NCBI taxonomy): Eukaryota > Metazoa > Chordata > Mammalia > Rodentia > Cricetidae > Peromyscus > Peromyscus leucopus. The sequence continues at coordinate 134,312,397 of NC_051064.1, forward strand.
CTGTGGTTGGTCTAATAAAGAGCTGAATGGCCAATAGCTAGGCAGGAGAGACTAAGCGGGATTTCCAGGGAGAGAGCTCTGGGAAGAAGAGAGGCAGGGAGATGCCAGAGAGACCCTGAAGAAGTCTGTCCAGAAGAGGTAACCGAGCCACGTGACAGAATGTAGATTAATAGAGACAGACTAATGTAAGTTACAAGAGCTAGTTGGGGAAAAGTCTAAGCTAAGGCCAAGCTTTCATAATTAATATGACAAGAAAGCTTGCTACACTCACCTACCCCACAAACCAGTACCCCAGCATCTTTCTCCTTGGAAGTTCCTCATTTTCAGTGATAGCAACAATTATCCAAGTGACCAAGGCCAGTGAAGAGTCATTTAGGAAGACCCACCTGGTACCAGCCTTAAGGCCATGGCTGCTTCAGGCTGAGCTGTCTCCCCTCCACAAGGTCCGGGCCTCCAGAAGCAGCCTTACACAGAATGGCCCACTACCTCCACATGCGGCCTCTGACTCAGCCTCTGCCAGGGCCTTCTATCTGGCCTGCAAAGCGCAAGCATGCGTGCATGCAACTTTTTCTTTGAGTAACTTCCACAGCTCTGCATTTGCTATCTGTTGCTCCCTTTACCTGGGACAGCCTTGTTCAATCCAAGAACAGCCTTCTTCAATCCAAGAACAAGGCTCTTAACTGCACCCCACCATGTGGTCGGCACCTCCCTCACTTGAGTGGAATCATGAGGGCTGTGTCTCATGCCCTCTGAAGCCGGATCCTGCCTGACCTCTCTCCGTAGCATCTCAAATACCTCAACCATTTTTCTGAACGTAGAATATTTTTACAAAACACCTCTCATTAAGCTGCTGACTGGGAAGTGTATCTGTTCCAACGTTCACAGAATAAAGACAGAATCAACGACACAGCCAGGCATGGTGATTCCACTCCTGTAATCCCAGCACCCCGAGGCAGAAGGGGAAAGATCAAGTGTAAGGCCACTGTGCTCTCCACATCCAGACTTTGACTGGGGGCGGGGGCACGGACACACGTCAGTGGTGCCAAGCCTAAGGGTTAGTGCCCAGGACCACACACAAAATTATTAAATGACAAAGAACTGAGTATCCTTTACTGACAGCCAAAGACAAACAAAAAGGAGGAGAAAGGCTGACCTAAGCTAGGTTGAGGGAATCGGGGAAGCAGGTGACAATACCACGGTACACCCCAAGATGGAAGAGACAGCAGTTTGCATGGGACCTGGCATGGGGGCTGACAGGGAGTCTCACTCACGCTAGTATCAAAGCCAAACTGGCCTGTGTCCTTTGACACAGATTTCCCTCTTGATTGACTTGGTAACAACCCTGGAACATGTTTACTCAAGTCCACAGTTTTAACAGTAGAGAAAAACACCCACCTCATGGGTCACCTTGGAAACACACGAGTAACTATTCTGAAAGCGGTAGTATGGACGCTTCCTACATGAAAGCAAAGAGTGATGGAAAGCTTTGTGGGTTTTTTGTTGTTTTTTTTTACTCTTTGGAGGCCTGCCACCCAGCTCCCAAATAAATCACACAGTCTTATTCTTTCTTATGAATGCCTGGCCTTAGCTTGGATTATTTCTAGCCAGCTTTTCTAACTTATCCAGTCTACCTTTTGCCTCTGGGCTTTTACCTTTCTCTTTTTCTGTATCTCTTTTCTTTCCTTCTTATTCCTCATCTGGCTGTGTAGCTGGGGGGCTGGCTCCTCCTTTTCTTGCTCCTTGATCCCCCTTCCCCAGAGTCCTACTATTTATTCTCTCTGCCCGCCAGCTCCGCCTATCCTCTCTCCTGCCTAGCTATTGGCTGTTCAGCTCTTTATTAAACCAATCAGGTGTTTTAGGCAGGCAAAGTAGCACAGCTTCAGAGTTAAACAAATGCAACATGAAGGAATGCAACACATCTTTGCATCATTAGACAAATATTCCACAACATAAACGAATGTAACCCATTAAATAAAACTCCCCAAGAAAGCTTCTACAAAGAAAGATGGTAGACTATCCTGAAGTGACAGGTCCAGACATGACCACAGCTGACAGCGTCAGAGAGACCACTGACTGCTCTGTACTTCCTGTCTGTCTACAATAGAGTGCTGGGAAGAAATCAAGCCTGAAGTCCACCTGACAGCATCCAATGATCCTATAGAGCAAAAACTTCAGCTGCAACCCACAAGGTGGATGAGAGCTACAGTAAGAAACCAAGTCTCTGTCCCAGGTTCCTGACACAAAGCTCCTAAGTCCTTGGCATCTTCTGTTAGACTGAAACCATGTCTGTTAGAATCCTGTCTGGGGCCAGGCGGTGAGGGCGCACGCCTTTAATCCCAGCACTCAGTAGGCAGAGGCAGGCAGATCTCTCAGAGTTCGAGGCCAGCCTGATCTACAGCGCAAGATCCAGGACAGGCTCCAAAGCTACAGAGAAACCCTGTCTTGGAGAAAAAAAAAGTACTGTCTCAGAGCTCAGGGCCTGCCGGTTGCTAAGAAGACTCAGCAAGCGCTGAGGCTGGACCTTCTAACCCAGTCCCCAGTGGAGGAAGGCAGTGGGGAGACCTGCAGACTGACGGGATCAACAACAGCCAATGATGGAGTTATCAACCATGCTCACACATGAAATCCCGGAACAATGAAGCCTGAACCATTCCCAGCTGCTGAACATGAAGATCCTGGGAAGAAAGCAAAACCAGAGAGGACATGGCAGGGCCACACCCTCACACCCTGTCATGTGGTCGTGTGGTGTACGCCTCTTCCTCTGTGTGTGTGTATGTATGCGTGTGCGCCACACCCTCACACCCTGTCATGTGGACTACGGCTCTTCCTCTGTGTGTGTGTGTGTGTGTGTGTGTGTATGCACGCACGTGCGCCACACCCTCACACCCTGTCATGTGGACTACGGCTCTTCCTCTGTGTGTGCATGCGTGCGTGTGTGTGCGCGTGCGTGTGTGTGTGTGTATGTATGCGCGTGCGCCACACCCTCACACCCTGTCACATGGTCATGTGGTATATGCCTCTTCCTGTGTGTGTGTGTCTGTGTGTGTGTGTGCATGTGTGTGTGTCTGTGTGTGTGTCTGTGTATGTGTGTTTGTGTGTGTATGTGTGTGTGTTGTGTGTGTGCGTGTGTTGTGTGCATGCATGTGTGTGTGTTGTGTGTGTGTTTGTGTGTGTCTGTGCGTGTTTGTGTGTGTGTGCATGTGTGTGTCTGTGTGTGTTTGTGTGTCTGTGTGTCTGTGTGTGTTTGTGTGTCTGTGTGTGTTTGTGTGTGTGTCTGTGCGTGTTTGTGTGTGTGTGCATGTGTGTGTCTGTGTGTGTTTGTGTGTCTGTGTGTGTTTGTGTGTCTGTGTGTGTTTGTGTGTGCGTGCGTGTGCATGTGTGTGCGTGTGCATGCGTGTGTGTGGTGTGTGTGAATTGGCCCAGAACTCACTACCCCTACTCTCAAACTCAGAGATCCTCCTGCCTCTGCCTCCCGAGCGCCTCCCAGTATCTCTCATAATAGTAGTAAGAAGAGTACCTGAAGCGCTGCCCCAAGCTCTCAGTCTAATGAGCTCTTAGCAAACCTGAATTTGAGTATTAGACTTGAGCGGTATGTCAAAGGATTGGGCTTTTTGTTTAAGATCTCATGCTGGGCATGGTGACACAGGCCTTTAATCCCAGCACTCAGGAGGCAGAAGCAGGGGGATCTCTGAGTTTAAGGCCAGCCTAGTCTACAGAGAGAGTTCCAGGACAGCCAAGGCTACACAGAGAAACCCTGTCTCAAAAAACAAAAAAACGTGTATGTGTATCTCTCTGAGCTGGTGGTATACACATCTGAGTTCAAGTGCACAGGAAGGCTAAGAGAGGGCATCACATCCCATGACGCTGGTTACAGACATTTGTGAGCTACCTGATGTGGGTTCCGGGAAACCTCAGTCCTCAGCAACTGCGGCCCTCCCTCTTACACAGAGCCTTCGCTCCAGGCCCCTCCCCCCTTTTGCTTATTCTGAATAATGTCTGTTATCAGGAACATAAGCACGTGCAAGCAAATCTTCCCGATCTCGCCCAGAAAAGGAACTGCTGGGCACGGTGATGCTATTTTCATACTCCAGGACCACCAGGCTCTTTGCCACGGCAGAGGGGCCACCCGACATCCCCGCCGGCTGTGCCCCGAGGTTCTAACTTCCGCACACCTCCGTCAACACTTTGTTGCGGTGGTTACCCTCTCTTTTCAAGTGTGCCAGGCTGGTGTCACACTTGCAGGCCTAGCCACCCCCGCCTCGGCCTCCACAGTGACCTTGTGTAGCACCACACACAGCCTTCCTGTTGTGAGTCTGAGGTAGGAGCTCATTGTAATGTGGAGGAAAGGGGTAGCAGAGCTATCTGACACAGGATCTAGTGATGTAGCCAAGGATGGCCCTAAGCTCCTAATCCTTGTGCCACCACCTCCTAAGTGCTGAAACTACAGGCCTGAGCTGCTGTGTCTGTAGTTGTTTTTTTTTAATTTTTGCTTTCTCTTTTGAGATGGGGTTAGATCTGAATTCACTATGTAGCACAGGCTATCCTCAAATTCAGTGCTAGGATTACAGGCATGTACCACCATGCCTGGTTTTAAGCTTCCAATTGTAATGTCTAGCCACTCATCCCCCAGCCAGATAATCGGTAAAAACCTGGTGGGTGGAGGATGACTCAGGGATGGACGCCAAGCCTACACAGATGGTCTCCATGGTGTTCTTCTACAACCCAGCAGGGACTCTGCAGAGTGTAAACCACCCGAGCCAACTTCCTCATCCATACAATGAACCCGCTCAGGGACCACAGGAAGCTCTCAGGACCCAGCCAGGGGCAGGGCCTCAGGGACAGCTCATTCCCTTCCCCGGCCCCCAGCCTGCGTGCATCCGTGCATTCGGCTTACACAAGCCAGGCGACCTTCCTTCCCAGCACCAAACCCACCCACGGAGAAGGATCGCCAGCACTCACCTTCTCTGCCATCCCCTCTTCTCCTCCAACGAAAAAGTCTGTTTTGCGTCGAAGGAAGCTGAAGAAGGTGTTCACAAGCTGAAAGACAGAGGGGGAGGCTGAGGGCTGGGGCTAGGATGGGGGCCCTCAACTGCAGCAAGGTCCTAGTTTAGGGGAGAACTTGAACTTGAGCATTCCCTCTGAACCTCCCACCTGAACAGCCAGCCTCCCTACCAAGTATCTGAGTCCTTTCTGCCAGGACCTTCAACCTGAAACACAAACTCATTTCTTGTGTGTGTGTGTGTGTGTGTGTGTGTACACGCACATCCACCTTCACAGTGGTGCCGGTGTGTGTGTGTGTGTGTGTGTGTACGCACATCCACCTTCACAGTGGTGCCGGCCCCAGCCGGCCACTCTTCCTCCACTCCCGGGACTTGAATGCCCGAACAAAGCCTTCACCACTAGACAGGAAAGCCCATCTAAATGTCTAAGATAGCTCAGTGGTAAGAGCCCCTGTTGTGCAACCCTGACCACCTGGGCTGTTGCCCAGAACCCACACTAGAAGAAACAACTCCTGAAAGTTCTCATCTAAGCGCCACACGAATGCTGTGGCACTCACACACCCCCCCCCCATATAAACACACACATGCTGTGGTGCACACCCCCCCCATATAAACACACACATGCTGTGGCGCACCCCCCACACACATAAACACACACGCACCCGGCCGTGTCAGACACCTTTGATCTCAGCACTCAGGATTAAGAAGCACAGGGCTGGACAGAAGACTGAGCCACGAAGAGCACTCCCTGCTCTCGCAGAGAACCTGGATTCCGTTCCCAGCCCTGAGCTGGTCCTTCCTAATCATCTGTAACTCCAGGAGATCTGATATCCTCTTCACTAGATATCCATGGCACCAGAAACACACACACACACACACACACACACACACACACACACACACACACACACTGCACATACACACATGCAGGCAAACCCTCACACACATAAGGTAAAAACAAGTAAATCTTTTTTAAAAAGCAAGCTCTTAGGAGTGTCTGGAACACAAAGGCCAGAGTAGGAATCCCCTGAAACTGAAGTTACAGGCAGTTGTGAGCTGCCGGGAATCAAACTCGGGTCCTCTGGAAGAGCAGTATGTGCTCTTAACTCAGCCATCTCTCCGATCCCTGTTTTTTTTTTGTTGTTGTTGTTTGTTTGTTTGTTTGTTTTTTGAGACAGACGGAGATCTGCCTGCCTCTGCCTCCGAGTGCTGGGATTAAAGGCGTGCGCCACCACTGCCTGGCTCCTGTTGTTTTTGAGACAAGGTCTTACTACATAGCAGTGGCTGGCCTCAAACTCGATTCACAAGCTGGGAGGTGGTGGCGCACACCTTTAATCCCAGCACTCGGGAGGCTCAGGCAGGCGGATCTCTGTGAGTTCGAGGCCAGCCTGGTCTCCAAAGCGAGTTCCAGGAAAGGCGCAAAGCTACACCGAGAAACCCTGTCTCGAAAAACCAAAAAAAAAAAAAAGAGCGAGAGAGCGAGAGCGCGAGCGCGAGAGCGCGAGAGAGAGAGAGAGAGAGAGAGAGAGAGAGAGAGAGAGAGAGAGAGAGAGAGAGAGAGAGAACACCTGAGAAAACCAACTCAAGGGAGAAAGCGTTTATTCTAGCTTAAAGTCTGGGGTTCGGTCCATCGAAGAAGAAGCTTGCGGCAGATGGTCACATCGTGTCCTCAGAAAGCTGAGAGCAATGAATGCTGGTACTCACTAAACTCTTAGGAGCATCTGGCACAGAGGGAGATGGGCTCGTGGACGACAGACTCTCCCTACAGGAGCCATGGCTCAGAGGACAGACGGTCGGTCGCCAGCTGAAGATGGCAGGCACCTTAGGGTTTAGACTTCACTTTGGTACAACAGCAGTATGCACTGAGTAGAAATGGAATCTATTTGGTCTTTCCTGGGCTATATGTACAGATGATGTTGCCTTGCCATCCTGAGCAGCCAGAGTCAGCTCCCAGCCCGAATGATACTCCACCACAAAAGCAAACTGCTAACACTCCACACTGCACTGTATTGCTAAGCTGTGATGTTCTGATGGTCCACTGTTAGCATCGGACTTTCCACTTACGTTTACAGCTTTCTGTTGTTGTTTTGAGACAGGGTTTCTCTGTGTAGCCCTGGCTGTCCTGGATCTCACTCTGTAGACCAGGCTGCCTCTACCTCCTGAAAGCTGGGATTAAAAGGCCTGCACCACCATGCCCGGCACCGTTTGTCCTCTCCTACATGACTTATCTCACTTACCATAAATGTCTTCAAGGTTCATCTATGGTTCTAAATTTGACACGAGAACTTACCCCAATGTGTGCAACCCCTACTTCTAGGCACTTTCAATTCATCCAAACAGAAAGTAAACTCACTCCCGAATCTATTTGTGTGTCAGTTTAGAATCTATTTGGAGACAAGGAGGCTGTTCACATTTGCAGATTTGACACACTCTCTCCCTTCAAGGGATCTAGAAGTCCTTGGTCAACACAATCACCTACAGGAAAGACTTGGAATGTGTAGTGGACTGGTTTTATGTCAACTTGACACAAGCTAAAGTCATCTGAGAGGAGGGAGCCTGAGTTGATAAAATGCCTCCCTAAGATTGGGCTATAGGCAAGCCTACAGAGCAGTTTCTTAATTAGTGACTGATGCAGGAGGGCCCAGCCCATTGTGGGATGGCACCACCCCCAGGGTGGTGGTCCCAAGTTCTCCACCCCCCCACCACCAGGGTTTTTCTGTGTAGTTTTGGTGCCTGTCCTGGATCTCGCTCTGTAGACCAGGCTAGCCTGGAACTCAGATATCTGCCTGGCTCTGCCTCTCGAGTACTGGGACTAAAGGTGTGCGCCACCACCGGCCAGCGGTCCTAAGTTCTCTACAAAGCAGGCCGAGTAAGCCATGAGGAGCAAGCCAGTAAGCAGCACCCCGCCACGGCCTCCAGGTTCCCGCACTCACCGCTTCTGATGAACTGTTACATAGAACTGTGAGTGAAATCAACCCTTTCCTCCCCAGTTTGCTTTTGGCCACGGTATTTCATCACAGTAAGAGTGATGCTAAGACCTAATGGGAAGTTAAATGAAAACCCATCCCCGGAGCCTACCTAGGTCAGGTAGGCTGACTTTGGGTAAACTGTCCCTCTATGACCCTCGGGTGCTTAGAGAATGTTAAGTTGTCAGGACTACCATGGGCTTTTCCACCTCTACCAGTATTTCATTTGGGGGGGGTGGGGCGGCAATTAACAGCATATGCACCAGCTGATCTTTGTGGTTCATAAGCCACGCCCACAGTGCTAACTAGGTCTGGTCAGTCAACATCACCTATGGGTTATTATATTGGGGTCTCTCTATGTACCCCTGACTGGCTGAGACCTTGCTTATATAGACAAAGCAGGCTAGCCTCTAACTTGTTGCAATTCTGCCTCTTCCTTCCTTCCCAGTGCCAGAATTACAGTCATGCACCATCATATCGGACCCCGAGTTATACTTCTGAAATGCTCATCGTATGGCAGCAAGACGGCTCACTGGCAACAGTGACTGCTCCAAGGGCCTGGCAACCCAAGGTCATGAACCCGTACAGGTGGCGGGAGAGAACTGGCCCCACGAAGTTGTCCTGACACAAACATACACACAAGAATAATAACAATACATTTCTTTGTTTTTGTTTTTTTCAAGAGGGGGTTTCTCTTGTGTAGCCCTGGCTGTCCTGAACTAGTTCTGTAGACTGGACTGACCTCAAACTCAAAAGATCCACCTTGCCCTTATGTGCAAGGTGTCCAAAAAATGTACCTTACTTATGTGCAAAGAGAAATTCTTGCTTTAAAATTATTATTTGGAACCAGTTGTGCCTTAAATCCCAGCACTCTGAAGGCAGAGGCAGGAGGATGACCCTGAATTGGAAGTCACCTTGGTCTATATAACAAGTTGGGCAAGCAGGGGATATACAGCAAGACCCTGACTCAAAAAAAACAAAAGCAAAAACCAAGAACTGGTATTCCTAAATTTCACCTCACAGACTAGGCAACTGAAGCTAGACCATGCGGGACGCTTAACCTAGTAGGAGGCTACTGAGAAGTCTACAGGTCTCCAGTTCACTTCCTCGACTGGTGTTTAAAGATGCCACGTGCTGACCTCACCCTGGTTCTCACTAGCCCACGCAGTATGTGATAAGGAGGCCCCACTCTGGTTAAGATGGAAATCACGGCTGGGAGAGTCGGTCCAGGGATGCTCTAGGAAGTCATCATTAAAAGGCAAGAGAAAGGACGCGTGGAACACAGAACGGATGCGGAAGCTCTGGGGCCTCTCTGAGACAACAGAATTGCTCTTGGGGGCAAAGTGCCGGGCACCGATGGCGTGGGACTGAGACTTCGCCCGCGGGGTGGACGGGCCGGAAGCTGGGGCGCGGGGACCCGCGCGCGGCCGGGGTGGGGGAGGTCTCGGCGATCCACGGCGGAGAAGGGCTGGGGCGCGGGCCACGGCGCTTACCTCCTGCACGCCGCCCTCGTGCTGCTGCGCCATGGCCAGCAGCATGCCGTCGAAGCGCTCCTCCTCCTGCTCCCCGCCCATCGCGCTGCGCTCCGAGCTCCGCACTCGCGCTCTGCGATGCCCGCGCTCCGCACGGTTCGCGTCGGGCCCAACGGTTCCCCTCGCCGGCCTTCCGCAGCGGAGCCGGAAACACGCACGGTCCCGGCCGCCCGGGCCCGCCCTTCCCTGCTCTCTTCCCGCCTCCCCGCCCATCGGTGCCCATTGAGCTCCCGGAACACAGCCCGCTTCACCGGTCATTGGCTAACGGGAGGAGCAAATCAACAGGCGCGACCCGAAAGGGGTGGGAGGGGCTTGCGGCCGCAGAGTTTGGTTTGAGTTGCTATGGTCACCAGATACCTGGGAGCCTTCTAGAAAGCTCCGAGCTCACATCCTTGACAGGGCTGGTAGTTAAGAGAAGTTTTGATCAAGCAGTGACTTCAACCGTCTTTTCCTACGAGCGGCAGTTGAGACCCAGGAAGAAAGTACTCACCAAAGGGACAACCTACTCCATCATACTGGGCCAAGCTTTTGGAAAAGTGCACAAAACTGTAGTTTGCATAGAACCCCAGGCTTAGAAACTATTTGCAGCTGGATGAATGCTCTTCCCTTACTGTCTGGAAATTCTTAACTTTTCTGGTCTTTTGTTTTATTTTGGTGGTGGGAGTGGTGGTGATGACTTGCTTTGTTTTGCTGTGACAGGGACCATGTATGGGGGCAGGACGAACTTGAACTCCTGGTCCACCTGCCTTCATCACCAAGTACTGAGATGGCCTGTGTGTATCACCTGAAGAGCCCCCCACCCGCGTGTATGCATTTAGTTTTTTTACTTTGTAAACCTGAAAGTGCTATACTGTTTATTACCAAACATTTCCTGAGAGTCAGGCCGTATCGCCCTCCGTGGAATAGGGACTCATGAGGATTAAACCTCAGATGAACACCCCCAAAGAGCAGGACTCCTCTCCCCTATCAGACTCAGGTCTCTGAGGGCTGATCTGTGTCATCTGGCAGTTAGAAGCGGTGCTCTTTAGTTTTATGTCACCTTGACACAAGCTGGAGTCATCACAGAAGAGGAGCCTCATCTGAGAAAACGCCTCCGTAAGATCCCACAGAGGTAAACCTGTATGACATTTTCTTAATTAGTGATTGATGGGAGAGAGCTCAGCCCGTTGTGGGTGGAGCCACCCCTGGGCCAGTGGTCCTGAATTTTATAAGAAAGCAGGCTGAGCAAGCCATGAGGAGCAAGCCAGTAAGCAGCATTCCTCCATGGCCTCTGCATCAGCTCCTGCCTCCAGGTTCCTGCTCCGTGTGAGTTCCTGTCCTGACTTCCGTAATGTGGAAGTGTAAGCCAATCCCTTTCCTCCCTTGCTTTTGGTCATGGCGTTTCATCACAGCAATAGAAACCCTAAGACAGAAGCCCTGGACTTCTCTGAGCAAATGGCTCCAGCCAGGCTCTGGCCTATAGCGATCCTGACCACAGCCTTCTCTCCCCCTCCAGGGATTCCAGAAACGATACCTGGCCTTAAGCTCCCCACAGTGAGAGGGACCTAGCTTCCAGTCTGGCAGAGAGGTTCTACCTCCTCAGCTTTCTCTTCCAAAAAATGGGCATGGCAGCAGCAACAGGGACGAAGGCCAGCCTTCAGGAAGTGCCCGAGTGCGCTTTACATCCACTCTGAGCCCACAGACAAGGGAGGCACTGTTGAAGCAGAGTGTGTGAAGCTTAAAAAATATATAAGAAAAAATTTGATTCAATTTTTAGATTTCTTTTATGTATATAAGTGTTTTGCTTGCATGGACGCCTGTGCACCATGTATGTCCAGTGCCTGCAGAGGCCAGTGAGGGTGTTGGATCTCCTGGAACTGGAGTTACTGATGTTAGGTTGTGAGCTGCCACGTGGGTGCCAAGAACGGCATCCTGGTGCTCTGCAAGAGTATCATCAAGTACTGTAACTGATGAGCCATCTCTTCAGCCCCCTACATTCATTTCCTACACATACACACACACACACACACACACACACACACACACAAAGAGACATGAGGGTGATTATCACCAATTCCCATCCAATATAATAGGGTTTGTCCCTTCTGCATTGACACCTTCCATCTCCCACTCAAAAAGTGGTTCCCATTGTCCTAACCCCCCTTCCTCGAGTTGAGCATAGAAGCCAGGACCTTGCACGTGGTAGGCAATCTCTCTCCTTTAACTACATTCTCATGCCAGAATCAGACTGGAGTAGTGGCTGATTCCAGGAACTGGGAAGATTGGTGTCTTGTTACAGCAGAAAACAAAAGCATATGTACAGAACAATGTGACAGATCAAAAGAACATAGACACCAAGTGTAAGCATTACAGCCTGGGTGGAAAGGGATCCCAGCAGTCGGGAGCCAAAGAATACCAAAGTCAACTTAAGCTTAGCAGCTTACAGCCCTGCTCCAGGGAAAGGCTCCCCCAATGTAACCACTCTGCTCTGCTAGTGGAAGGTTTCCCCAGCAAAAGTGTTAAGTTCTGCTCCACTCTTCTCCACCCTGGCTCCTGTGAATAGTTGTTACTTCTCTGTTCTACTCCATTCCAGTGAAAGAAGGTCTCACCCAAGCCTTGTTCAAGAGATATTGGGAGGGAATAATCCAGGAGGGTGGCTGCCTCTGCCATGGTGTTAAAAGGCAGGAGCAGGAGCAGGAGGCCCTTGCTGGATCAGGAACAGAGTGGGAGAACAAGGAAAGAGAGACCATGATAAATGAAGACTCCATGGGAATAGAAAGAAGCAGAGTGCTAGAGAGGTCCCCAGAAATCCACAAAGATGACTCCACTATAGACTACTGGCAATGGTCGAGAGGGTGTCTGAGCTGACCTACTCTGGTGATCTGGATGGCTGAACACCTTAGCTGCCATGATAGAACTCTCTCATCCAGTGACTGATGGAAGCAGATGCAAAAATCACGGCCAGGCCCCAAGCAGAGCTATGAGTCCAATCGACGAGAGAGAGGAGGGATTCTATGAACAAGAGATATCAAGACCATGATTGGTAAAAGTACAGAGACAACTAGCCAAACTAGTGGAAACACATAAACTGTGAACCAATAGCTGAGGAGCCCCCATGGAACTGGACTAGGCCGTTTGGATAACTGAGACAGTTGATTAGCTTGAACTGTTTAGGAGGCCCCCAGGCAGTGGAACTGGAACCTGTCCTTGGTGTATGAGCCGGCCTTTTGGAACCTAGTGTCTATGCTGAGATACTTTGGTGTCTTTGAGCTTTGGTGCAGGAAGGAGGGGACTGGACCTGCCTCAACTGAATGTACCAGGCTCTGCTGACTCCCCAAGGGAAGGACAGGAGAATCCGTGGCTAATATGTAAAACGAATAGAAAAATCTCTTAATTAAAAAAAAAAAAAAAAGGCAGCAGCAATCTGAACAGGCACAGGGTTTAGATAGGGCTTCTTAGGGGTGGAGTTTCTCCAGGGAGAAGATTTTCAGAGTGGGAATTGGTTGGGTTTCAATCCCCTTGAGCTTGGACAAACTCAGATAGGCTAGATTTCATGTTCAGGGGTTGGTTGGTTTTCCTGCTCAGGGATTAGTTGGTTTTGTGCTCCATTGCTCAGGGGCCCATTTGGCTCTGGTTTTAGGACCAAAGTGTGTTTCTTTCACTGTTTCACTGGCCCTTTTTAGCCTTTTGGTTCTAGTTTTAGGGCCAGGGTGTTTTGTTTGTTTGTTTGTTTGTTTGTTTTTTACATGCTCTGGTTCCAGGGCCAAAGTATGTTTCTTTGACTCTGGTTTCAGGGCCAGGTTGAGTTTCTTTCACTGGCTCTGGTTCCAGGGCCAGGGTGGGTTTCTCTGGCTGGCTCTGGTTCCAGGGCCAGGGTGGGTTTCTTTGGCTGTCGATTTTACTCTACAACCAGGACATAGACACACAGACCAGGCTTCTAGTTGCCAAACTGGTGACATTATCAGCCGCTCACGAGTATAAATAATGATAGTAACACTTTATAAGCTACTAGATAGAGGGCCATGAATTCAAACCCACATAAATTGGGCCAGTGAGATTTACTCAGCAAGTAAAGACACTTGTTGCGAAGCCCAATGATGTGACTTCGATCCCCAGGATCCACACGGTGGAAGAAGACAATCAGCTCCTAGAAGTTCTGCTCTGATGTCCATATGCACACCACTAAGTCTTTTAATCAGGCACAATGGCATACGCCTTTCATCCCAACACTTAGGAGGCAGAGGTGGGTGAGTTCTACGAGTTCAAGGCTGTCTTGATCAACAGAATTCTAGGACAGACAAGGTGGCTTACGTAGGGCAACTATTGCTGTGATGAAACACCATGACCAAAAGCAACCTGGGAAGGAAAGGGTTATTTGACTTACACTCGCAGATCACTGTTCATCATCAAAGGCAGTCAGGGCAGGATCCTGGAGGCAGGAGCTGATGCAGAGGCCATGGAGGGGAGCTGTTTCCTGGCTTACTCCTCATGGCTTGCTCAGACTTTCTTATAGGACCCAGGACCACTAGCCCAGAGATAGCCCCACCCACAAGGGGCTGGACCCTCCCCCATTAACCCCTAATTAAGAAAATGACCTACAGGTTTGCTTGCAGTCTGACTTTTCTGGAGTCTGATTTTATGATCTTTATGCAGTCTCAATTTCTTAATTGAGGTTCCTTCCTCTCAAGTGATTTTAGCTTGTGTCAAATTGATACAGAGCGAGCTAGCACACAAGGGTACATAGTGAAAGCTTGTCTCGGAAGAAAAAAAAAAAACCTACCACCAAAGCAGCTAGGGGACACAAGCCTGCAACTGATGCAGCTTTGAGGTTAAGGGAGGAGGGTCCCGACTTCAAAGCCTGCCTAGCCTAGGCTAACAGAGTGAGAGTAAAGCCAGCCTGCATAACTGTACTTGCTCTTGCAGAGGTTCCAGGTTTGGGTCCCAGAACCCACACAGCAGCTTACAATCGTGTGTGGCTCCAGTCCCATTACCTCTGAACCCTTCTTCTGACCTCCTTGGACACCAGGCATGCACACAGTGCGCATACATATATTCAGGCAAAACACATAAATCTTAAAAAAAAACAAAAACAAAAACAAATTGAAGCGGGTGCACTGGAGGGCTGTCTAGCATGAGCAAAGCCCTCGTTCTGCAAAAGGAGGAAGAGAAGGAGCTGGAGGCAGTGGAGCAGGAGGAGGAAGAGAGAAAAAGAAAAAAAAAGAGGAAGAGGAGGGGAAGGATTCAGGATGGAGTGTGGTGGTGCATTCCTGTTTTCCCAGCACCTGGGAGGAGGAGGCAGGAGAATCCAAGAGTTAAAGGTTAATCTTGGCTACATAGTGAGTTCAAGGACAGGCTGGAGTACATGAAACCCTGTCTCCAAAAAACAAAATAAATAAAATTGTTAAAAATGATTGAACAAGATGGGTTAGCAGATCAGGGCAGTTCCCCTGGAGAATCCTGGCTGAATTTGATCCCTGGAACCCACATAAAGTGGAAGGTAGAACTAACTCCAGTTCATACACACAAAAATAATGTATTTTTAATTTTTTTCTTATTTTTGTCAGCAGTCATCATATCCAACAAATATTTAAAAGCAGCAGCATCTGGCGGCAGGTGTGGTAGCTCAGACTTGTAATTCTAGCGGGGGTGGGGGGGTGGGGGGTGGAGGGGGGGGGGGCTGAGGCAACACAGTGCCAGTTCAAGGCTACCTGCTACAGAGAGAGCAATCGGCACAAAATAAATAACAATAGAAGAACGGAGCATCATCCTTCCCATGTCATTCCTAGGAAAGAGATGGGGCCTGAATGCAACTTCGAGGACCACGAGAGGACCACCTCACCCAGCTCTTTCAGTCCATCTGCATCGTGTTGGTCTCCCACTGACTCCGCCTTGCCGTACCCGATGGTCTGTTCTTTTTCGAAGGGAGGCCTGGGCCGAGATCCACACCAACCACTACAGTGAAAGCAGCATGCCTGGCTGGCTGCAGGGATAGAGGGGGTGCTCTGTCTTCAAGTCCACAACACAGGGAGACCTTATTGTCTCAGTTAAGACAGCGAGACTCACAGAACCCTGGAGACCAGCAGGCAGTCACACTGTGCCTGGGAAGCATGGAGCCAAGACCAGATGCAAGGGCAGAGGACGCCAGAGTCTCTCTCCTCAAGAGTGTGGTAACAGCAAGCCCACTGGGCAAGGCGAGCCAAGGTCAGGAACCTGATACAATTGGGGACCTCCCATTTCCCTCGTCCCCCACCTCCCACCACTTGAGACAGATATCCAGGACAGAGAAGCTATGTGCTAGCAGAGATGTGTTTCCACTCACACCATAGGTGGGCCAAGCCTGCAGACCCTGCAGGTGGCAGGGGATGCTTGGGGGAGGAGGGGGTGGCAGTAGCTGCTAGCCACCAGTGCTGAGAAACTCACACTGCAGCTGCGCAATTGATTCAGGGGGCAAACAAGGATGACTTGGAGGTCAGACATATCTTTCTTTTCCTATCGGAGTGACTCTGAGCAGGTCGCTTCACCTCTTCTAGTCTCGCCGGGAAGTCCTCACCATTACAAAGGAAAGTGACCCCCATCTAGCCGGTCCTCAGTAAACGGCAGCCTTGCAGTTTCCCAGTTCTGCAAGGGCCAGCAGGCCAGCCTCTCTGGAGCTATAGGAATGCAGACTGGGAGCAGGGGGCTCTGAATGGTCTTCCTCCAAAGGGGCCCCTGCACTGGAGTCATTGGCGGGGGGGGGGGGGGGGGGGGGGGGGGGGGGGGGGGGGGGGGGGGGGGGGGCTCCTAGACTGCACGATGATCAAAGTCTCCCAGGGACCTGGCTCCCTTCCCTGCAGCCTGTTCCTTACCGACAGCAGGAGCAGAGCCCCAAGGTTAGGCAAACACGGCAGAGATAAGGGACTTCCAGACTGGGTCATGCATTCAAGGCTTTGGCCGGCTCTCTCCGGCTGGCTCTTTGGCTCAGTGAGAACCCTGGTCTTGCATGCATGAAAGTGGGCGCCAATAGAAACAGCAGTCACAGCCACTGGCTGGTTGAGCGCCTGAGACCTTGGTGCCCTGGTACAGCCTAGGTTAATGACCTTGTTTATACACTTGAGTCATCCGATAAAGGGCATCCAGGCAGCGGGCAGGTGGCCCTGTGCCCTGCAATGGCCACTTCATTGACTAAAGCGATAGCAACGCCACGTGGAGCTCCAGCGCCCCTCCCCCACCGTTTCCTCCGCAGTCCTGCCAGGGTCAGTGCGTGTGTGCATTGTGTGTGTATGTGGTTTTTTTTTTTTTTTCAATGAACATGACTTCTGGAGTCAAGGTTGCTTGGCCGTTCCCCCTCCCGCCCATCGAGGATATAAATAGCACCCACAATACAGAGAGCCAGATAGCTGGGAAGAAACAGGAACAAGACACCAACCATGAACTCCAGCCAGTCTGGGGACTGCCCCTGCGAGGGCTCTGCAGGCCGCCCAGCTATTCTGTACGCACTTCTGAACCCCAGCCTCAGGGCCAGGCCCATGGCATCCGCGTCCCGAAGTCACTGCCTCTGCCAGCAGCACCGACCCGTGCGTCTGTGTGCGCCACATCGCACCTGCCGCGAGGCCTTGGACGTCTTAGCCAAGACGGTAGCATTCCTCAGGAACCTGCCATCCTTCTGCCGCCTGCCCCATGAGGACCAGCGGCGGCTGCTGGGGGTCTGCTGGAGCCCTCTCTTCCTGCTCGGGTTGGCCCAAGATACTGTGACCTTCGAGGTGGCCGAGGCTCCGGTGCCCAGTATACTTAAAAAAATCTTACTGGAGAAGCCCAGCAGTGGTACCCGGGATGCCCAGCCACCAGACCGGCCACAACCCTCGCTGGCTGCTGTACGGTGGCTCCAGCGCTGTCTGGAGTCTTTCTGGAGCCTGGAGCTGGGTCCCAAGGAGTATGCCTACTTGAAAGGAACCATCCTCTTCAACCCAGGTGAGCTCCCAGACTCTCCTGGATAGGGGCCAAGCTGGGAGGGGACCCATCCCGGGAACAGGCCTTCTTGGAGCTTGACATCGACTGTCCCTTTGTATCCTTGTTAGACGCAAATAGATATCTCACAGGAGAGGCATAGAGAGATCAAGCAACTACCTGAAACCACACAGCAGGCAGAGGCAGAGGCAGAGCAGGGCTGGGCATGCTGGTCAAGCTAATGCAGAGGTTGCTCCTGCCGCTGGGCCTGAGAAATTCGCCCTGACTCTCAGGGACTGTGGGAGGGTGGAGGGGGTGGGGTAGACACAGCCGTGTGGCAGCCACATCTTCAAGGGCAGGCAGTACAGTGAGGTTCTGAAGGTTAAAGTCCTCCGTGGGTTCAGAGAGGCCACACGAAGAAAAAGAATGAAAGCGTGAGCGTGGGCACTCCTTGGGAAATCTAGCCCGGAGAACAGTGATGGAGCGTGGGGGTGCGGGAGGCCATGCAGAGAATTGAGGCAGAGTTTCACCATGTAACTCTGGCTGGCCTAGAACTCATTGTGTAGAGCAAGTTGACTTCAAACTAAGACCATGCCTGGCATGGGAAAATATTCTTTGTAGCTTTGAGGAAGAGACAACAAGCCTTGAAAGTTAAAGTATAATGCCAAACAGCAGTAACAGTACCAAACAGCCACATGCATTCACCATATGTCAGGACTTAGTCTAAGGGTTTTACAAATGCTGCTTTGGTTAAACCTCATAACAATCATGGACGACAGGTACTGTCATTCCCACTTGACAGATGAAGAAACTGAGGCACGAAATTAAACTACTCATCTACAGTCACTCAGAAAGATTAAACTACTTGTCCAAGGTCACTCAGCTAGTCAGTGGCAGTGCTGGGGTTCACATCCAGAGAACAACCTGCTTCTGGTTTTGTATTTTTTTTTTTTTTCAAGACAGGGTTTCTCTATGTAGCCTTGGTTGTCCTAGAACTCTTTCTGTAGACCAGGCTGGCCTCCAACTCACAGAGATCCGCCTGCCTCTGCCTCCCAAGTGCTGGGATTAAAGGCGTGCGCCACCACCGCCCGGCTTTGTTTTGTATTTTTTAAAAAATTCATTTAGTCAGGCACTGGTGGCCCATGCCTTTAATCCCAACACTGCTTCAGGACATGAAGGGCTGCACAGAGAAACCCTATCTCAAAAAAAAAAAGTATATGTATATATATACATATATATGTATATATGGGCGTGTATATATATATATATATGTATGTATGTATGTATGTATATTATTTTATGTGTATGAGTTTCTACCTGTATGTATGTGTGTCATCTGGGTGGGAGCTCACAGAAGCCAGAAGAGGGTGTCAGGCATTGGAGTTATAAGCAGTTGTGAGCCACAGTGTAGGTGGGAACAGGATCCAGGTCCTCTGCAGCAGCAGCGAGTGCTCTTAACCACTGAGCCATCTCTCTAGCCCGTATGTCTTTTTAATCCACATTATGTACTTCCTGTCTATAAGTAGATGGATCAATAAAATGAAGGAGATGGTGGTTGAAACCTCCAAGGTAGCAGAGTAGCCCAAGGCCTGTAACTCATTAGTAAAGTGCTGCCTCCCGAGCTACAGGTCCTGGGTTTGATTCCCAGCACCACCAATTAGGCTCTTCTCTATCTTTAAAGGCTGGGAATGTCGTTCAGTGGTACCATTCTTACCTAGCATGTTAACGGAGCCATCAATATATAGTCCAGTTGTAGAAATCCTGCCAAGCAGGCTCTAGCATGTACAAGGCCCTGCAGTTACACCCCAGCATGCGAGGGGCGGGAACTGCTAACATCCCCACATCCTGGGCTAGCCTCCACGGAGTAGCCGCTCACCAGCCCTCTGCACTCTCTCTGCCACAGATGTGCCGGGCCTCCATGCCACCTGCCACATCGCACATCTGCAGCAGGAGGCTCACTGGGCCTTGTGTGAGGTCCTGGAGCCCTGGTACCCGGCTAGCCAAGGCCGCCTGGCCCGAATCCTCCTCATGGCCTCCACCCTCAAGAACATTCCATGTAGCCTTCTGGTAGACCTCTTCTTCCGCCCTATCATCGGAGATGTTGACATCGCTGAACTGCTCGAAGACATGCTTTTGCTGAGGTGACCTGCAGAATGAGGTCCAGTGCTTCCAAAGGGGAGCCTGAAAGGCCCCACTCAACGCCCCAGGAGCAGCCCTCACCTCAGCCACACCCCCAGCTTGGACTTCCTTGGTTTGAACACAGTGTGCTACTAACTGCCTAATAGGCCCTTGGTGGCCCCCAAAGCCTCTGGGCCAGGGCCAGGGAGGGAGCATGAATGAGGCTGTATATCAGACCAGAATTCCTCCTGACTTTGTATAAAACTAAATTAAGTTATTGGTTTTTGTAATAAAAGGTATGACTTGCTGATACCATAGTTGCCTGTGGAAGGGACCCGCCAATCTCCAGGGTACACCCTACTCTTGCCAGAGGAGACTCCTGGAAGAGAACCCGAGACCAGCTCCTTGATGTTCTAGAGAGGAATGGCAACATCAATGCTGAGGATAAGATTTATTTTACAAGTGAATGAGAAGCCACCAGAAAGCATCATCTCACTTCCTGCCACCTTTATACCCTTCTCCCTGAGCAGAGGGACTTTCTGTCCTTGCCTCCAGAGCCTTTATTATCCGCTCTCAGGTTACTGTCCTCTAGAGGCTGCCTCTCCCTCAGAGGAATTGGGATTGCAGCTAATCACAGAAATGCCCCATTCTCAAAATAGACAAGGCCACTTCACTTTCAAGGATTTTTGACCCTCGGCGTTTCCCCGCCTCCTGCAATTGACAGAAGACACTGGTCCAATGCTTTCCCAGCACCGGGACAAAGCAGCATCCAGAGCTGGCCTGGAAGCGGCTTAGAGGCAGAGCCAGGCAGAGGGTTGACTATGGCATGGTTACCCTAGTTATTAAAGTCTGAAACCACTGTGGCCTGAGTCCCTGAGCTCACTTCTGTCTTCCCTCTGCCTTGCCACAGCCCCCTCAGGGGGTCATTCCCATCGTCCTGGCCACCTAAGCTGTGCTTGGTTGGGCCACAGCCTCCAGCCCGGCTCCATTCAGAGCCTGGCTAGCGTCTGTTTTGATTGGCTAATGTCTGTGCCTCCGCGTTTGTTAAATATTTTGACCCGGTTACCCTGGGTCAGGGTGACTGACCTGAAGGGTGGGCAGGAGGAAATGATAACAACACAGTTGCCCATAGGGCTTTCAGCCCTCCTCCTGTGCTGATCAGGCTCCACCCCTTTCACCTCCACAGTCTGGATCCTTCTCACGGGGCCGAGTTAATCATTGCTCAGAGAGAGGTCATTCTTTCAGGGGCAACAGCCGAGGAGTCACCACTCAGGCCTGGCTCTAAAGCTCCTAGCTCAGGACCACGCCTCCTCCCCATTATAGACACCGAGTGCCAGCACCAAGAACACCCCTGTGCCTTCCCCCCAGCCCCTTATTATAGAACCACACAGCTCAGATGCCACAACAAGGATTCACAGAACTCAGATGTATAGCTCAGGGTCACCCTCACAGAAACTCTCTCCCTCTATCACACACACACACACACACACACACACACACACACACACAACAGACCCTCAACTGACCCCCACATAGTACTGTAAAGCACGTTGCAGCAGATTCCCCCAAAACCATACCTATGTACCCAAGCCACACAGTCACAATACCGTGCACCCATGCACCCAAGAATGGACATACTGCTTGGAGACACCTTCAATCTGCATATGTTCTTCTGTTTATTTTACTTTATCTTTTTAATGTGTGTGGATATTTTGCCTGCATATGTGTCTGTGTATATGTCCATGCCCAATGCCCTCAGAAGCCAGAAGAGGGCATAGGATCCCCCTGGTACTGGAGTTACAGATGACTGCGATCCACCATATAGGTTCTTGGAATTGAACCTGAGTCTTCTGGAAGAGCAGCCAGTGCTTTTAACTGCTGGACCATCTGTGATGGTTTGAATGAGACTGGCCTCCATAAGCTCCTGTTTGATTATATGGTCCCCGGTTGGTGGGGCTGTTTGGGGAGGATTAGGAAGTGTGGCCTTGGTGGAGGAGGTGTGTCACTGAGAGTGGGATTTGAGGTTTCAAAAGACGCACCCCATTCCCAGATAGCTCTGTGCCTGCTGCTTGCAGATCAAGATGTGAACTCTCCGTTGCTGCTCCAGCTGCCAACCTCTGTCTCGGTCATAAATGTCAAACTTCTGGAGCCATAGAACAATTAAATTCCTTCTATTATATGTTGTCTTGGTCACAGTGTTTTATCACAGTAGAAAAGTAGCTAAGACACCATTTCTCCAGCCCTATGCCCTTCTTCTTCTTCTTCTTCTTCTTCTTCTTCTTCTTCTTCTTCTTCTTCTTCTTCTTCTTCTTCTTCTTTTTTTCCGAGACAGGGTTTCTCTGTGTAGTTTTGGTGCCTGTCCTGGATCTCCCTCTGTAGTCCAGGCTGGCCTCAAACTCACAGAGATCCGCCTGGTTCTGCCTCCCCGAGTGCTGGGATTAAAGGCGTGCACCACTACCGCCCTTTTTATTTTTATAGATTTATCTATTATGTATACAGTGTTCTGCCTGCATGAATACTTACACACCAGAAGAGGGCACCAGATCTCATTATAAATGATTGTGAACCACTGTGTGGTTGCTGGGAATTGAACTCAGGACTTCTGGAAGAGCAGGCAGTGCTCTTAACCTCTGAGCTATCTCTCCAGTGCCCCCCACCAGCCCCCTGCCTATGCCCCCTCCCTTTTTTTAAAAAATGAGACAGAATCTTATTACTTAGTCCAGGCTGGCTTTGTGATCCTCCAGCCTGCCATGTGCTGGGATCACAGGTCTGCACTGTTACACCTGGCTGTGGGATGTGTTGCTCATCCTTCCTATGTCACAGTAAAGAGAGATGTAGGCAGACCTCACTAAACACGGAGGCTCATGCCAATCACCCCAGCACTCAAGGAGGCAGAGGCAGAAGGATTGCTATGAATTTGGAGCTACTTGGTGAGTTCAAGGACAACTTGCTTTATATAGTGAGATCATGTCTGGGAAAAAAAAAAAAAAAGAATTTAGGGAGCCAGGTGTGGCAGCACACACCTTTACTCCCAGAACTTGGGAGGCAGAAACAGGTTGAATCCTGAATTCGAGTCCAGCCTGGTCTACAAAGCAAGTTCCAGGACAGCCAGAGCTACACAGAGAAACCCTGTCTCAAAAAACCAAAACATAACAAAAAAATAAGTTAAATTAGGGCTGGAGAATGTAGCTCAATTGGTAGAATATTTGCCCAGCATATGCAAAGTCCTGAGTTGACCTCCAACCCTGTGAGTGAGGCTCATCTCTAATCCTAGCACCTGACAGTGGACACAAGATAACCAGAAGGTCAAGATCATCCTAGGCTACATAAAGAGTTCAAGTCCATCCTGGGCTAATGGAGACCACGTCTCAAGAGATGAATGAGTGAGTGAAGTGATAGACCTATGTCTATACATTTTCAGGTAGTTCTCAGAATCTACAACCCAGGCCAAATTGCTCTACCCAGCCAGCACTCAGGACTTTAACTAGATAATCACTTATAGTGATCTTTAAGGTGACCCGAGCATTCACTTTCTCAGCCATTCCCTAGAGAAATCCTTTAGAGCTGAAAAAGCCCCTCATTCTACACCCCCCCACCTCCCACCAGACCTTCAGACCTGGCCTGAGCCGCTGACCTCTGCCTGCCTGGCCTCCTCCTGGCACATCCCAGCCCCTCCCACCGTGCTGACAAAGCAGGTCTTTCCTCCAGGTGACCTGACCAAAGGGATTCAGGCACTTGGGGCCATCCTCTTTAATGCCTTTTCATCAAGGCCTCTGTTAGTTACTAACACCACCTCAAATCCTCAAGTCTTCCTGTCTCTCCCTTTCCTCTTCCAAGGCCACCAAGTATTAGGGTCATTCTCCTCAACACCCCACACCAGTTTCCCCCTCAACTTACTTAATCTTTCCATCATCCATATAGCTTTTCTTATTAACTCTGTCTTGGTCCTTTTCAAAAAATTACTCTTTCTAATCATTAGCTCTAGCTCTCTCTCCCCCCCCCCACTTCCTTTTTATTTATTCTATGTGTGTGAGTGCAAATGTGTTCATGTCTGCTCGCTCACCCCTGTGGAGAGCCATCCAAGGACAACTTTCAGGAGCTGGTTCTCTCTGAACCAGGAGAGTGACACTCCTTCCATGTGGGTTTTCCAGAGCTGGGAGACTGTCTCTGTTATCAGCATCTCGGATTGGGCCTGTGTCTTGGGTTCGGGCCTCTCTTCTGGGGGAGGAGGAAGAAGCAGGCCCAGCTGGGGTATGGAGCTTCCTGGCTGTCTAAAGCTAATCACTGTCTGTGTGGAGACTTGAGCCCGGGCCCCTCTGATGCTAGAGGAGGAACTCCGGCTGCAGTGAGTGGAATCAGGCAGTCAGCCACTGCTTACTGACCATCTACTTCTAAGGCAGGATCTCTGTCCTCAGGCTCAGCCAGGGATGACTCACTGGAGAGCTGGAGCAGGACTGTGGCTTCAGGGCAGCTTAGGGTACTGGTTTATGGCCATCATTAGCTCTATCTTCATTAGCCAAATCACTGGCTGTGCGTCAGGCAGCCGCAGCCACCCTGCCCTCGGGGCCTTGGAGCACCCTAGAACCTTTGACGCTGCTGCAAAAAATGAGGTGCTCATCCATGATCTGTCCACCCATTCATTCACCTATTGTATCACGCAGTGTCTCCTGACAATTACTCAGGCCAGACTCTGGGGTAGATGTCGGGAAAGGACAGAGAATGAATCAGACCCACACTCTTCCCCTGGCAGATGAAGATACCTAAGTAATTAGGCTACAGTGATCTGAATCGCTTGGGAGCAGCAGTTACAGAGGTGATTGATTGTGCCCAGAGGCAGGGAAAGGGCTTCGCTGGAGTGCTGATTACTCAGAAATGTTTGAGAGTTTGCAGAGGTGAGGCATTCCAGAGGGAAGGGAATATGCGAAGGCACAGAGGTGCCAGAGAGCAAGGGGTGTTTCCTGAATGTGACCTGGGACCTGTGGGTCTGGGAGCAGCAGAAGATGGACCTGGGGATGTGAACGGGGTTTGTATCACAAAATGGAACAATAGAGAAAGGAAATTCCAAAGAATCTGGTGGAAGATACCCATGACAGTCTGAAGGGAGTCACGGTCAACACAGGGGAATTGACATTTGTTCATGGCAGGGCATGGCTAGAGGAAAGCCAACCTTGCGCCATCTTTGAGTCAGGGCAAACCAGGTGTTGTGGAGTCCCAGAACTGGGGAGTGGAGGCAGGAGGACCAGGAATCTGAAGTTAGTCTCTGCAATCATGACAAAGTTCAGGACAGACAGGGATGCATGAGGAGGCCCTGTCTAAAATAGCCCCTCCAAATGCCTGTGCAATGGGACACACACAGTCAGGCTAGGGGTGTAGTCAGAAGTAGAGTGGCAGCTCACTGTACATGAGGCCCTGAGGCAAATCCTCAGCACAGGAGAAAAAAAATCTAATAACATCCCAGGACTTGGTGGCACACATCTGTAATTCCAGCACCAGGGAGGCAGAGGCAGAGGCAGGTGGATCTTTGTGAGTTCAAGGCCAGCCTGGTCTGCATAGTGAGTTCTAGGAAAGCCAGGGACACATAATAGAGAGACCCTGTCTCAAACAAACAACAACAAACCTAACAAAAATACAATACCCCAGAAAACTTCAGAGTTTTCCTCAGAGTTTTCTACCATACTGATTTCTAGAACACAAAGGAACTAGGAGGTGGTACACATCAATAACCCCAGCGCTTAGCCGGTGTGATGGTGCATGCCTTTAGACCTAGCACTCAGGAGGTGTGGAGGCAGGAGCATCAGAAGTTCAAGATGCTTCACTGGGTAAAAGTGCTGACTGTGCAGACTTGATAACCGAGGTTCAGTCTCTGGAACCTCGGGGTGGAAGGACAAAATCAAGTCACAAGGTTTTTGACCTCCGTACCCTCACTGTAGCACGTGCGTTCCCACACTTCCCCACACACATAATGACAATAAATTAAAATTTAAGTTTACTCTCCCACCCACATATCGGTGCTCATGCAGACAACCTTAATAAATGCAATGGGTCACAAATTCATACATACGTACATGTATACATACATACATGAAAACTCACAGAGAGGCTTGGACAGGAGAAGGCATTTGGTGGGAGGGGTAAGGATAGTAGGAAAATGGACTCAGAAAACAACAACAAAAAGGTGGATTTTGCTCAAGGAACACTATGCATATAGGAAATCATAAAAGAAAATAAAGAATTTTGGGACTGAAGAGAAGGCTCAGCGGTTAAGAGCACTGGCTGTTCTTCCAGAGGTCCTGAGTTCAATTCCCAGCAACCACAGGGTGGCTCACAGCCATCTATATGGTGTCTGGTGCCCTCTCCTGGCATGCAGGCATACATGCAGGCAGAACACTGTATACATAAATAAATAAATCTTTTAAAAAAAAAAAATGAAAGAAAAAGAAAAGAAAAATTTTAGGGAAAAAAAAAAGAGCCAGGCGGTGGTGGTACACACCTTTAATCCCAGCACTCAGGAGGCAGAGACTGGTGGATCTCTGTGAGTTCGAAGCCAGCCTGGTCTATGAAGTGAGTTGCAGGACAGCCAGGGCTGTTAAACAGAGAAATCCCGTCTCGAGAAAAAACAAACAAACAAACAAACAAAAAAAAAATACAGGGCTTGAAAAATGGCTCCAGTCGGGCGGTGGTGGCGCACTTCTTTAATCCCAGCACTCTCGAGGCAGAGGCAGGCGAATCTCTGTGAGTTCGAGGCCAGCCTGATCTCCAAAGCAAGTTCCAGGAAAGGCTCAAAGTGACACAGAAAAACTCTGTCTCGAAAAACAAAAACAACAAAATGGCTCCAAAGTTAAGAGAGTATCCTGCTCTTCCTGAGGACCCGAGTTCAACCCCTAACACTTAGGTCTGGTAGTTCACAACTGCCTATAATTCCTTCTCCAAGGATTCTGGCACCCTCTTCTGGCCTTCACTGGCATCCACACACACAGACACATCCACACACACAGACCCAAAGGTTTACTTGTTGTTTTTTAGGTGTGTGCTACCATACCCGGCCAGATTTTATTTATTTTTATTGTATGGATCTTTTCTGTCTGTAAATTTGTGCAGCATCCATGGAGGCCAGGAGAGGGTGTCAGATCCCCTGGACTAGAGTTACAGGTCTTGAGCTGCCATGTAGGGACTCAAACCCAGGCCCAGTACAAAAGCAGCTAGTGCTCTTTTGTTTTGTTTTGTTTTGTTCGAGACAGGGTTTCTCTGTGTAGTTTTGATGCCTGTCCTGGAACTCACTATTTAGACCAGGCTGGCCTCGAACTCACAGAGATCCTCCTGCCTCTGCCTCCCGAGTACTGGGATTAAAGGCGTGCGCCACCACCGCCAGTGCAGCTAGTGCTCTTAACAACTGAGCCATCTCTCCAACCCCCAAAATAGTAAAGTCCAAGATCCTCCCCAGTTACAGAATGAGTTTGACACCAGCCTGAGTCAGGTGAGACCGTCTCAAGAAACAGAAGAAAAAGAAAGCAAAAAAAAAAAAAAGAAAGAAAGAAAAAAAGAAAGAAAAAGAAAAAGGAATTGCTTATCTTATATGTTCCTGTGTGATTCTATGAGATATTTCCTGTTTATCACTTTACTTTATTTCATTATTTATGTGTGTGCGGGTATTCTGCGTTTGTACTACTTGAGTCCATGGTACCCTGTGAGGCCAGACGGACTTCAGATTCCTTACAGAGGACTGTGACCTGTGATGTGGGTGCTTGGAACTGCACCCAGGTCCTCTGGAAGAGCGCCAGTGCTCTTAACCTCTGAGCCATCTCTCCAGCGCTCTGTTTATCTTTTTTCACTTAGTACTGTCTTCCATGTCATCCAGCTGTTCTGTGTGGCAGGAACAATTAACTGTCATTGTTGTAATGTGTCTCGTTATGCCGCAATTCATTTACCTATTATGTTGATGAACATATGGTTTGCTCCACATTTTATGAATATTACAAATGACCTTGCTTGAGTGACTGTTGCTTACTTATTTATTTGTGTGTGTGTGTGTTGTGTAATGTCTACACGTGTATGCGGGTGCACTGAACAGTGCAGGGGTGTGGAGGCCAGAGATCAGACTTTCTCCTCTGACTCTTCTACATTATTAGATGAACTATTAATGAATTTGTTTATTTTTATTTTATGTGCATTGGTATTTTGCCTGCATGTATGTCTATGGGAGGGTGTCATAGCCCCTGGAGCTGGAGTTTACAGGCAGTAATGAGCTGTCATGTGGGAGCTGGGAATTGAACTCAGGACCTCTGGAAGAGCAGCCAGTGCTCCTAACTGCTGAGTGCTGAGCCATCTCTCCAGGCCCGTCTTCAACTTTTTTTTTTTTTTTTTTGCCTCAGAGTCTCAGAGTTTCTCTGTGTAGCCCTGGCTGTCCTGGAACTCTCTCTGTAGAACAAGCTGGCCTCAAACTCAAAGAGATCCACTTACCTCTGCCTCCCAAATTTTGGGATTAAAAGTATGCATCACAGCTGGGCAGTGGTAGCACACACCTGGCACTCAGGATGAAGAGGTAGGCAAGATCTCTGTGAGTTCAAGGCCAGACTGGTCTACAGAGAGAGTTCCAGGACAGCCAGGACTGTTTCACAGAGAAACCCTGTCTCAAAAAAATAAGACAAAACAAAAGAGCATGTATCACCACCGCCTGACTATGCATTATTATTTATTTATTTATTTATTTATTTATTTTGGTTTTTCGAGACAGGGTTTCTCTGTGTAGCTTTGCGACTTTCCTGGGACTCACTTGGTAGCCCAGGCTGGCCTCGAACTCACAGAGATCCACCTGGCTCTGCCTCCCGAGTGCTGGGATTAAAGGCGTGTGTCACCACTGCCCGGCATTATTATTATTATTATTGGTTTTTTGAGACAGGATTTTTCTGTGTAGCTTTGGAGCATGTCCTGGAACTCACTTAAATTGGCCTTGGACTCACAGAGATCTGCCTCCCTCAGCCTCTCAAATGCTGGGATTAGAGGTGTGTGCCACCATCGCCCGGTTTACAGCTTTTTTTTTTTTTTTAAGGTTGGAAATGATGGTACACATCTATAATCCCAGCACTTAGGAAGCTGAGGCAGGAGGATTGCCATAAGTTCCCACCAGCCTGTACTACATAGCAAAACTTTGTCTTAAGAATTTTTTTTTTTTTAAAGCAGGGCTGTGGTAGCACATGCCTGTAATCCCAGCATTTGGGAGGCAGAGGCAGGTGGATCTCCGAGTTTGAGGCCAGCTTGGTCTACAAAGTGAGTTCCTAATCCCAGCACTCCAGAAGTAAGTGGATCTCTGAGTTTGAGGTCAGCCTGGTCTCAGAGTGAGTTCCAGGACAGCTGGGGCTACACAGCTCAACCCTATCTCAAAAAAAAAAAAAAAAAAAAAAAAAAGGAATTATTTTTCACCCACTATGTAATTCCATGCGATTAGCATGGGTCCCCATACTTATTTTTGTTTTTTAACTTTAAATGAATTTTACTGGCAAGATAGTTTTGGGGTTTTTTGTTTGTTTGTTTACTTCATTTTTCTGAGACAGGGTTTCTCTATATAGTCCTAGAATTGACTTGTAGACCAAGCTGGCCTCAAACTCAGAGATCCACCTGCCTCTGCCTCTCCAGTGCCAGGATTAAAGGCGTGCGCCACCACACCTGGCTTACTGGCAAGACTTTTAAGATGAATTTTGAGTTAAAATAAGAATGATATTGGGAGCCAGGTGTAATGACGTGTCTTTTTTTTTTTTTTTTTAATGTGCACTGGTGTTTGGCCTATACATGTGTCTTGTGTGAAGATGTTAGACGCCCTGGAACTGGACTTACAGACAGTTGTCAGCTGCCATGTGGGTGCTGGGAATTGAACCCAGGTCCCGTGGAAGAGCAGTCAGTGCTCTTAACTGCTGAGCCATCTCTCCAGCCCATAATAACTCGAGATGCAGAGGCAGGAGGATCTCTGTGAGTTCTAGACCAGCCTGGTCTATAGAGTGAATTCCAGGACAGCCAGGACCACACGAGAAACCCTGTCTCAACAAACCCCCCAATATATAAAATAAATAAATAGAATAAAATACACAAAGAAATCATGAAAACAAACAGTTTGTAAACTGTATCTACGAAACACAAAGAGTAACAGCATGGTGGACCTCACCATCACTGCATCAGTCATCTCCACCAACACTGAAGGCTCCTTCTCAATCCGTCATCCCCCAGCGCTAACGACGACCCTGGTTTTCAGTTAACGACTTCTTTGACTTTTGCTTTCTTTCTCTCCTTCCCCCATCTCCATGTTCGAGACAGGTTTATGCTCTGTAACAGAGCCTGCTCCTGGACTTGTAGTAAACCTCCTGCCTCTCCGTCTAAGGTGCTGAGACTACTTGAGTACCCAGGACTTTTTCTGATTTAAATACATTCCTAAATTTTGTTTTTAGTTTGCAAGTTTGACCTTTATATAAGTGAGACGATTCTGGCTTCTGACTTCCTTTCTCCGCCTAGACCTGAGATTATTGGTACAAAATGCTAATGTTTTACTAAATCTCATGAACACATGAATATTGGCATAGACTGTCAAGCGGAGAACAAGATACCAACAACACTAGACTCAGCAGCGGGCTTGTAAGGATTAGTAAAAAGGAACTATCTATCGCAATTATGAGGGCAGGAACCATCGCACTGAGGAGCGCCCTGACCCGACTATGAGATCTTCAAGGGTCTCAAGGGCCAATAGGGCTTTTCTTTCTCAGGTGGGAGTAAACAAGAGCTGTGGGGGAGGAAGTGGGATGAGCCACAGACACACGGCAGTAAATGGGAAATAATTGGCTCGAAAGCCCGGCCCAATCTGTGAAGGACTTTTGAGGAAGGGGGGGGGCGGAGAACTGGTTTAAGCTGAGAAGGGGCCAAAGTTCAGAGATCCAGGGAGAATGAAGTTAATCCAAAGCTTGATTGGCAGGGACAAGAAGGTCGACTAAGCTTTTATGAGGCAAAGAACTGGAATTTGGAATCTGTCTGGTCTCACGGAAGGTAAACAAGGCTCACTCCTGACTTACGTAAGTCAGATGAGTAAAGCTGCTTCTCTGCAGTGAACTGTGTTCAGGATACACAAGAATGGTCTGAGGTCCTTAACCCTCATTGCTGGGCTGTGGTCTCAAGATTCACACTGTCAAAACAGCTCATGACGAGCCGGGAGGTGGTGGCATCTGCCTTTAGTCCCAGCACTTGGGAGGCAGAGGTAGGCGGATCTCTGTGAGTTCGAGGCTAGCTTGGTCTACAGAGTGAGATCCAGGACAGGCACCAAAACTACACAGAGAAACCCTGTCTGGAAAAACCAAAAAAACAAAACAAAACAACAAGAAACCCAGCTCCTGACAAATGCATACAAGACCTCTTTTTATTTTTTGAGGCAGGCTCTCATGTAGCACAGGCTGGCCTTAAACTTGTTAAACAGCCAAGGGGCACACTGAACTTTTGATCCTCCTGCCTCTACCTCCTGCTGTGATCAGACCTACACCTCAGGGCTTCGTGCATGCTAGGCAAGCACTCTGTCAACGCAGCCATGTCCCAGCCTCGTCTGTTTGCTGCTGTGTCTTATTATCATACGTTAATGGCCTTGGTCTGAAATTGTTACACATGTACATAATGTATTTTTATCATTCTTGCTCCTTCTGTCGCCCATTGACTTCTTTTCCTGTTACTGTCCTTTCTACTCTCTCTCTCCTTTCTTTCTGTTTGTTTGCTTGTTTGTTTTTTGAGACAGGATTTCTCTGTGTAGCTCTGGCTGTAGATCAGGCTGGCCTTGAACTCACAGAGACCCACCTGTTCCATGTGGACGAAAGAGAGCACTGGATGTTGCGGTAGTGGAAGAATCACAGGCCATGGTTACCTTTCCAGAGCTGAGCTTTATAGGATAGGGAGAGGGGAGAGAGAGAGAGAGAGAGCGAGAGAGCGAGAGAGCGAGAGAGCGAGAGCGAGAGCGAGAGCGAGAGCGAGAGCGAGAGCGAGAGCGAGAGAGAGAGAGAGAGAGAGAGAGAGAGAGAGAGAGAGAGAGCGCACGGTGTAGCAGGAATCTTAAAAGTTCTTATTAATAAAATCAAACCTGGAGGCAGGTATTAGGGTGAACTGGAAGATCAGAGAAGCAGAACAAGCCACAGCTACCTCACCTCGCCGGATCCTCAGCTGATCTTGATTCCTCAGACTGGAAGATTTGTGTCCTCATCCCAATGGCCCTCATCTGAACTGCTGCTCGAAAGCCTGAAAGCTTAACCAGCCAAATGCTGCTTGTTCCTGGTCTTCACGCCTTATATACCTTTCCTTTCTACCACCACTCCCTGGGATTAAAGGCTTGCTTCTGGGATTAAAGGCCTGAGTCACCATGCCTGGCCGTTTCCAATGTGGTCTTGAACTCACAGAGATCCAGAGGGATTTCTACCTCTGGAATGCTAGGCTTAAAGGTGTGAGTGCCACCATTTTCTAGCCTCTGTGTCTAGTGGCTGTTCTGTCTCTGACCCCAGATAAGTTTACTAGGGTGCACAATATTTTGGGGAACACAATACCACCACAACATGGAGGGGAGAGAATACGGAAGGAGAGAGTGCGGAAAGAACACAGAGAGGGCCCGCCCGCCCGCTTTTTAGGCTGGGACGCTATTGCAGGCTGGTGACATAATTAAGGACCTAATCCTTACATCCCAGACTTTCGCTTATTATAAAAAAAAAAGCAGGTAGATGGGAATAGAGGCATCGTTTCTCTCAAAAGCTGCTTCCAGCTGACTCTTGGACGTCGGTTGGCTCTTGGGGGAATGGGGAAGGGGAGTCTTCCGAGGTAGACAGGCGTTGTGGGATGCTGTCTGCCATCCATTGTTCTGGAGACATGTATCCCTCTTGGCTGTGGCTGGGAACCTTCTATCTGACAAGATGCTGATGACATAGAAAAAAGCTTAGAGAGAAAAGAATCATTATTATTTTATGTTGGTAGATCAGGCCTGTCCAGATGGATTTTGAAACATGTTAAGCTTTATCAGAGACAGATTATTTTAAAGCACCTGCTTCCTTTACTAGTTCCGCATCCAGGAGACAGGTGATCATTGTTAAAAGCATCTCACAGTAATAGATGTTTACATTAAAGTCTTTTTGTAGTGCCCAGATGCTTTTGGGTCTGGGGGTGTAAATACCTTTTAGCTGTTACAGTTTCTTTTCTTTTCTTTCTTTCTTTTTTTTTTTTTTGAGATGGTTTTTCTCAGGCTGGCCTCCAACTTACAGAGATCTACCTGGCTTTGCCTCCTGAGTGCTGGGATTAAAGGCATACACCACCACCACCCTACTTCCTGTTACAGTTTCTTACTTGATGATCTCTGGACTCTGGTTCTGTGGTGGTCCTGTATCATTAGCTGAACAGTGAGTTAGAACAGGGAACTGGGAAGAAAAAAGCTTGTGGTGTATGAGAATTTATTTTTTTGGAATTAGGGACAAGGCAAAGATCAGGGCCTTGTCTGTATGCACTTGAGAAACACAGGCAGTAGATCTGGAGTGAGACAATGAGCTCTTATCTTAGGTGGAAATCTTTTTCCATTAAGTAACTCTGAAAGTGCAATTAAATCTGGTAAGGCTTGGGGTTGGAGAGATGGCTCAGAGGTTAAGAGCACTGCTTGTTCTTCCAAAGGTCCTGAGATCAATTCCCAGCAACCACATGGTGGCTCACAACCATCTGTAATGAGATCTGGTGCCCTCTTCTGGCTTGCAGGGATATGTGCAAGACAGAACACTGTATACATAATAAATAAATAGATTTAAAAAAAAAATCTGGTAAGGCTGTCCTCTGTACCCTACGATAGAGAAAGGAGAGGTGACATCCCAAAACTCCCAGGACTGAGTCAGTAGTTTTGGTGTCCAGAAGGAAAGAAATGGATCGCTTCCCTGCTGCGTTCTGGGTTCCCTGCCATGTCTGTAGCCAAGTCTAGGCCTGCTGGAGGTCTTAGCTTGGTGTACTCATGCATCTTGGCGCCTGGGGGCAGTCAGCTCACTGGTTGTTTTTATAGGTGGCACTTTTAACAAGTCTGTTGATGGCCTGGCAGGGCATTCACTAGCCTGTGGCCTTTTTCCTCACTTAAAACAGGGACCCAACAGCTTTTGGGAGTCAGCGAGTGCCAGCACTTGGCAATTTTGTTTTCGGGCTTTTATCTCCTCCCTGGCACACCTTAAATGCCACAGATGACTCTTTTGCCTGTGGGGTTAGAAGCCTTGCTCTCTAGATGTCTAAGTTTTAGTCGGGGAGTTCTGGGGAACAAGAGACGGATTTTACTCTGTGTCCTGAATTTTTTTTTTCCTGATGATTGATGGCTTACGGACAGCTTTTGGAAGATCTGTCGGTAGGCAGACTATAAACCGATCCTTTTGGAAGAATTGTCTGAGGCTATAAGCTGATTTTTGGCTTAAGAGCATCTTGACTATGTAAACTTATTTGTATGGATCTTAGCTGCTTCCAGATCCATCTGTGTCTCCCAAGGCAGTTAGAGAATGAGTGGGTGGAGTTAAGGTGAGTTAGGGCTAGAGTCAGTAGAAGCCGCCCAAGCCCGCCCACTGCCAGCAGAAGTCAGACAGAAAAGGTTGCAGGTGGCAGACGCAGAAATGGGGAGGGAGAAGGGTTTAGAGCTTTAGCAGAAAGCTTGGGGGTAAAGTAACTTTTTTGTTTGTTTGTTTTTGAGACAGGGTTTCTCTGTGTAGCTTTCTGCCTTTCCTGGAACTCACTTGGTAGCCCAGGCTGGCCTCGAACTCACAGAGATCCGCCTGGCTCTGCCTCCCGAGTGCTGGGATTAAAGGTGTGCGCCACCACTGCACAGCGGTTTCTTTCTTTGTTTTTTTTTTTTTTTTTTTTCTGGAGCTGAGGACCGAACCCAGGTCCTTGTGCTTGCCAGGCAAGTGCTCTACCACTATGCTAAATCCTCAACCTCATAAAGTAACTCTTTTATTTGCCCGTCCGCTGACAGAAGTTTCCAAGAAGCTGTTATGCGGCCAGATTTACCAGTATCCGCCCCTATCAGCCAATGTAAGTGGTAAATGTATCTGCCCCTTTGTCCCATGGCTGTAGTCAAGAGAAAAATAAAAAATTAAAATAACAAACCAGGATCAGACTCCAATCTCAGGTGTCCCCAAAGAGTAGAGAGAGATCTAAGAATCAGCTCAAGTTACCCATCCTCTTCGTCAAGGGATGGGAAGGGCTGAGGTTGTGCTGCAGTTGGTCCACGGTGGACCCGAGACGGCATTAACCCCCTCATCAGGATCAAAAATGCACCTGCCATTGCCAGCACAGCCCAAGGACAACCCCCAGGGTGTCTGTCGCAAAGAACATAGCCCAGACTACAGCCGCAAGAACAGTGGACTCACTGTGGGGAAGAATCATGGCAGTAGCTGTGTGTGGGTCCAGCGGAGGCGAGGGACGCGCGCTTGCCGTCTCGCTGGATGGGGCAGGAGGTGGCAAGCAGTAGCAGGTCCTCTTTGATCTATCCGAGTCTGAATGGCACCAATATTGGTTAAGCAGCTGCGCTCACGGCAGCCATGCCAACAAAAGAGAGCACTGGATGTTGCGGTGGCGGAAGAGTCATGAGCCATGGTTACCTTTCTAGAGCGTTATTGGGAGGGGGGGGAGAGAGCACTCAGAAGGGAGAGAATACGGAAGGAGAGAGTGAGGAAAGAGAGCACACAGAGAGGACACACCCATTTTTCAGGATGGGATGCAGTCACAGGCTGGTGACGTAATTAAGGACATAATTCTTACACTTGCAGGCAGTCAGACAGGTTAGAAAGTCTCTTCTCCGGCCGTCCTTACTGCTTATAGCTGCTTGAATCTTGTACGCTTTAGGAACTGAGACTTGGGAGTTGTATACTTTTCTAAATTGTATTTTATATGTATGATTGTTTTGCTTGCAAGTATATCTGTGTATCATGTGCATGCCTGGTGCCCTCAGAGGACAGAAAAAGGCATAATATCCCTTGGAACTGGAGTCACAGACAGTTGTAAACTGCCAAGTGGGTGGTAGAAATTGAACCTGAGCCAAAGCTCTTAACCACTGTTATCTCTCTAGCTCCCATTGTTTACTTGGAGAGTCTTAAAGGACTTTCCACCCAGGATAGAATGTTTCAATTCAGAGAAAATTGCTACAGAATAACCCTTCCTACTGAAAGGACCAGACAGACCCCATAACAGGCTGCTCAGTCTTCTCTCAGAGATCAGGCCCCAATTTCAGTTTCCTGAGACTTGAGCAAGCAGTCTCTGGGAGGGCCGTGAACAAAAGACATAGTCCTTGCAGTAGCTCCCTTTCTGCACGTACTCTGACCGCTCAAGGTTCTGCCAGTTGTTTATTGTCTGGGACTCCTTACCAAGTTAGAGCTATGTGCATGGGTCAATGAGAACGTTGTGAACGTGAAAGGCCAGCCAGCCTCCAGGGCAGCTCAAGGACAAAGCCTGGGACTTGTCCAGGCCTGCCCCAAAATAATAACTGTAACCCCCAACCAGTAAATTCAAAGGTTACACACCCTCACCCAATCTTATGATGCAAAGGCTTGTACCACCCTGCTTGCGATTTTTCCCTTAAAAAAACCTCACCCTGAGAGCTCAGGGCCATTCTCCTCCACCCGCAGTGACAAGTGTTGGACACAGACCAAGCCCAGGCTTGCTTGTTATCAATAAACTCCTTTGTGTTTTGCATGGATATCAGCTCTGTGATAGTCTTGCTCGGGTGTCTCGTTTCTCGGCCACAACATTACCATCAACTTTCAACAGCATATAAATTCTTAGGGAGGGGTCCAGACTCGTGAAGCCTTTCCATCATCCTCCATTGTAGGAGTTGCAGGGCCTAATTTGGGCCAGATCTGCAGTTTTTATGAGTTCAAGAATGCAACCAGGAGGCTAGGGGGATGGGTCAGGGATAACCGCATTCTCTGCTTTTGAAGAGGATCTGGGTTGGGGTTCCAGAACCCACCTGGCGGCTCACAACTGTCTGCTCCAGTTCCGGAGGATCCGTCGCCCTCTTCTGGCTTTCCGGAGCACTGCACACAGGAGTTGCTCTATGGAGTATCCATGCTGTTCGTGTATAAGGGACACCACCTTGTAGGGAGGTAGCCCACTGATGGCACTAGGATTTTCATTTAATAACCCATGGCTTCTGGGAATCGTTTCCTACATTTACTTGTTTTTATTTTGTTCTTTAATTTTTTAAATTTCTGTTAAAGCTTTATGTGTGAGGGTTTTGCCTACATGTATGTAGGCCCACCACGTGTGTGCCCCGAAACCGGAGTTACGGATGTATGAGCCTCCGTGTAGCATGTAGGTGCTGGGAATCCACCCCAGGCACTCTGTACGAGCAGCAAACGCTCTTAATTGCTGAGCCATCTCTACACCCCCACCCCCTAGACAGGGCTACCTCGATGTAGCCCTGGCTGGTCTTGAACTCATGGAGATCCTCCTACCTCTCAAGTGCTGGGATTAAAGGCGTGCGCCACCACGCCCGGCTTTTTCAGCGTTTACTTTAGAGTCAATCTTGCTAGGTAGCGCTGGTTGGGTTGGTATTATATCGTCCACTCCTACGTCAAACTCCCGCCAGCTCTCCTGGCTCAGCCTCCGGGGTGCTCCACACTGGGTGTCCCCCGTGCCGGGTCAGCTGTCACTGAGCCACAGCCCAGCCCATCAGAAGAGTGTCCCGCCATCGGTGGATCTGAACAAATGGTTTCGGCCCAAGAGCGGCTGACCATAGCTGGAGGGACCGACCGGTCGGTCCCAGAGTTCGCACTCCAGAAACGGACGCCGGAGTCCTAGACGCGGTGTTCCCGCGAGAGTTGACACCAAGCAATCATGTGACAGTCCAAGATGGCGATGCCCAGGGAGGCGGACGAAGAGTCGCCCGTGTACCTGGTGGTGAGTGGTATCCCCCCTGAGTTACGCTCGGCCCAGCTACGGAGCTACTTTAGCCAGTTCCGGGAGCAGCGCGGCGGCGGCTTCCTGTGTTTCCACTACCGACATCGGCCGGAGAGGGGCCCTCCGCAGGCGGCGGCGGCGGCGGCTCCCGACGCGGCCCGAGCTGCCCCCGACCCTGCTGCTGAGCATCCGCTTCTCGCCCAGAACACAGACCCCGAAGCCCGCGCTGTCCCCTCCCGGGACTCGGCTCCCGTGCCGACCCGCACCTGCTGCTGCATCGTCTCGGTGCGGGGAGTGGCCCAAGCTCAGCGGCTGCTTCGCATGTACTCGGGCCGCCGGTGGCTGGACTCTCAGGGGACCTGGCTCCCCGGTCGTTGTCTCATCCGCAGGCTTAGGCTGCCCACTGAGGCTTCAGGTAAGAGGGAGAGAGAATGCACTGGACTTCCAGGCCTTGGAACGGAGGCCCATTTCCTGGGTAGTGGAGATAGGTCAGACCTCTGCTTACCTCCGTTTAGGAGTTCTAAGTCAGTTCTGGACAATGCGCGTTTTCAGCCTCAACTTGCACGTTAGTTTCATTCAGGGACTTAAAAGACAAAAAACCAAAACAGAGACCTATGTAGATGAGTTTCCAGTTTATCCCTAATTAGGACCATTTCTCTGAAGAGTTGATTTTGTTCTACCGATAGGAATTTTCGGAAAGAAATTTGGAGCCAGGCAGTGGTGGCACACGCCTTTAATCCCAGCACTAAAGAGGCAGAGGCAGGTGAATCTTTGAGTATGAGGCCAGCCTGGGCTACAAAGCGAGTCCCACAACAGCCCGGGCTCCGCAGAGAAACCTGTCTCCAAACAAACAGGAAATTTGGTTTCTTCTAACCTAACATAAGCGACTGAAGAACGGCTCTGCAGAGGAAAGAATTCACTCTAGAGAGCACGGGAGCTCGCTGTTGGGCTGCAGAAGGGGGCGGGGCACAAGTGTGTCCATCAGGGAAAAGGAAGCCAAGGGTTTTAAAATGCCAGATGGAGAAGTTTATACAAACGATTTTGAAACAGTTTAGCCTTGACTACAAGAATCATTCACAAATTCGGTGTCGAACACCTTTAGTCCTAGCACTTGGGAAGCAGAGGTAAGTGGATCTCTGTAACTTCATAAGTTCGAGGTCAGCTTGGTCTAGAAAGTGAGTTCCAGGCCAGCCAAGATTATGTAGCTCAGACCCTATCTCAACAAAACAAAACAAAACAAACAAACAAACAAAACGGTGTCAGTTCAAGGGTGAACAAACAGTTGCTGAGCAAATGTCTTCAGAGGGTGTGTGTGTGTGTGTGTGTGTGTGTGTGTGTGTGTGTGTGTATTACGGTTTTGACAAAGTCTTTAGGAGCAATGTCTTATCAAGGTGTACTTCATGGGAGCAATGAGTTGCTTCTCTGTGTGTCCCTGTCTCATGTAGTCTATGCTGACCTCAAACTCTATGTGTTAGAAGGACACATGGTAGTGCATGCTTTAATCCCAGGAAAGGCAAGCAGCTCTCAAGAGTTCAAGGCCACTCTGGTCTACATAGCGAGCTTCAGGCCAGACAGGGCCTGTCTCAAAAATAAAGAAAGAAAAGAAATAACCTTGAGCTCCTGACCCTCCTGTCCCTGCTTCTCAAGTGCTGGGATTGTGTGTACCACCATACCTAACCAGTCCATCGTTTCCTTATTGAATTCTCAAAACAATCCTGGGCCACCAATATGGCCAGATCTGAAGACCTGAGTTGGATCTCCAGGACCCACATGGTGGAAGGAGAGAACCAACTCCAGCAAGTTATCTTCTGGCCCCCGTAGGTACACTG
Organism: Peromyscus leucopus; assembly: GCF_004664715.2. Taxonomy (NCBI): domain Eukaryota; kingdom Metazoa; phylum Chordata; class Mammalia; order Rodentia; family Cricetidae; genus Peromyscus; species Peromyscus leucopus. The sequence continues at coordinate 134,351,648 of NC_051064.1, forward strand.
TGTACACACAGACATACTCACACTCACACACACACACACACACTTACACACACTAAGCAAGCAAATCATAATTTTAAAAAATCATTGATATGCCTGGAACACAAGATATGTGCAGTGGGAATTGGTGACAGCTGAGCATCCAAAGGTCAGCACAGGGCTGGAAATATAGTTGAGAGGTAATGATTCTATCTCTTGTACCAATAAAGGCTAATCGTCAGGAGGCAGATGTTGAAGAAACCTGTATATTCCTCTAGGGAGATGAGAAATACGAGGGCTGGAGAGATGGCTCACAGGTTAAGTGCACTAAGTTAAGTTACTGCTCTTGCAGAGGATTCTTAATTCCCAGCACCCACATGGCTGCTCACAACTGTCTCAGAGGTTCTGACCTGCACAGGCTCCTTCATGCATGTGGTGCACATACATACATACACTTAGGCATATACACAAAGCATCTGTTACATGTATGTTGTGGAGGCAGAAGATACACCTGTGCTGTGACACTAGTGTGGAGGTCAGAGGTCACCTTGTGAGAGCCAGTTCTCTCCTACCCTGTGGATTCTGGGATCAGACTCAAGGCCTCCAGCCTGGAGGGAAGTTCATCGTGTTAGCCCTTTTTGGAGACTGGCCTCCAACTCAATCTCCTCCTGCTTCTTTCCTGGGTGCTGGTCTCTCCAATGTATGCCACCGTGCCTTATAGGAATCAGCTTTTAAACTGAGATTCACTACTGACTTGAATATTACTGAAAGCTTCTAGGGATTTAACATCCATTCTTCCCCTCCTCCCTAAGATCTAGGGCCCTTTCCCTTTAAGACCCGGAAGGAACTCCAGAGTCGCAAGGCAGACAATGAAGCTTTTACCCTGGCTGACCTGAGGCAGCTACCCGAGCTGAATCCACCGGTGCTGATGCCCAATGGGAACGTGGGCACGCCCCTGCGGGTCTTTTTGGACTTGATCCGGGCCTGCCGGCTTCCACCTCGAATCATCACCCAGCTGCAGCTCCAATTTCCCAAGACAGGCTCCTCCCGGCGCTATGGCAATGTGCCCTTCGAGTACGAGGACTCCGAGACCGTGGAGCAGGAAGAACAGGTGTACACCGCCGAGGGGGAGGAAATCCCCCAGGGAACCTACTTGGAAGAGCCACCAGCCAGCCTCTTGGATGAGCCTGAGGATGAAGAGCAGCGAGAGGAAGAGTCTCACTCCGACGATGTGAGTAGTGCAGCGCTTTGCTCATCTCTTGCAGAGGCCAGGCCGGGGCTGGAACTCCCTTGGTAGGATGCTCACCCAGCCAGCACAAAGCCCTGAGTTTGAACCCCAGGGTGCACCGGTCTGGCAGGGTGGTACACACCTCTAATCCCAGCATTACGAGAGGTCGGGGGGGGGGGGGGATCAGAAGTTCAAGGTCATCTTCAGCTACATAGAGTTCAAACCCAGCCCAGGATACATGAGACTGATTTAAAAAAAAAAAAAAAAAGGACTGTTCTCCTGTCACGTGTATGACGGAGGTTCCTCTGTGGAGAAGAACTGCTCCAGCAGTGAATGTAAAACTCTTTACATTTTACGCTTTTTTTGGTTGGGAGAGTGTGTCCAGGGTTTTTTTGTTTTGTGGGGTTTTTTTTTTTGTTTTTTTTTGTTTTTTTTTTTTTTTGGTTTTTCTGTGTAGCTTTGTGCCTTTCCTGGAACTCACTCTGTAGCCCAGGATGGCCTCGAACTCACGGAGATCCACCTCCTCTGCCTCTCTAGTGCTGAGATTAAAGATCCGTGCGCCAGCACCGCCCGGCTGTGTTTTTTTTTTTTTTCCTGTGGACACAGCATTTACTTCCAAGTTCATGATACAGTACAGCAAATCATCCCGTGGAAACATACAAACACTACAATTACCTTTCACCAGAGCCCCACAGTACAGTTTGGGTTTTAAACCCGACTGTGTCCAGGGTTTTTATCAGATGATTTTCAAGTGTATTCTACTCAGAAAGTGTTGAAGGCTCCTTTTCACAGATGGAAGGTACCAAGCAAGAGATGTATAGGAATTTGCCCAGAAGTGTGTAAGGAGGTAGGAGCGGAGTTAGAGATGGGAGCGCAGTTCCTGCTCCAGGCTCCTCCAGCCTCTGGCTTCCATTGGGGGCCCTGCTCCGTCCGCCTCTGTTCTGGTCTCACCAGCCTCCAGTCTTAACTTTGTCTGTAGAATAGACATTTTCCTCATCTCCTTTCTCCGTGAATCAAGTGAAGTGGGGTTTGTTGTGAAACCTTATTTATTTATTTTGCTTTTGAGATGGTCCCGTGTGGTCCTTACTGATCTTCACCTCCCAGGTGGGGAAAGCGAGGCACAGTGTTTCAGTACTCAGCCCAGTGCTGTCAGCACCACCTGCTCCGCAGCCTTGGTTCCTGTGGCCTCCTGGGGTTTAAACCAGGGTAGGGCACTGGGGGCGTCAAGCCAAGGGTCCTCCTGTCATTGCACAGGCCCAGTTAAGCATATGTAGCAAGAACTGGGGTTCAGTTCTAAAGACAGTCTATGATCCGTTTCCTGCCCTGGAAGAGACTAAATATTGAAATGAGAAAGAAGGAGCGTGGGAAGGCTGTGTGGAGATGACCTGGGATTGCCCGCTGGTTCAGCTGCGCTTGGCATAGTGTTGTGGGCAGGTTACCTCTGACCTAAGTTCCCCCTGTAAAATGGGATAACAGCACTTACCTCACAGGACCACTGGGATTATTCCAAGAACCCAGTTATAGGAAGGGCCTGAGCAGCAGGAAATACTACTTAGTCCTTGTCCTGTCCCTTCCTCGTGACATAATTGAGAAAGGCTTAAATGGTGTGTACTGATAAACAAACTAGAGAGAGAGAGAGAGAGCTGTGTACTGAGCGAGCTTTGTGTCCTGGAGGACTCAGCATGAGGCTTTGACCAGGGACAGAAGCAGGGGGTGGAGGAGGGACCGAGTGAGTCGGGAGTGAGGAGCAGGGGGTGGAGGAGGGACTGAGTGAGTCGGGAGTGAGGAGGAGCAGGGGGTGGAGGAGGGACCGAGTGAGTCGGGAGTGAGGAGGAGCAGGGGGTGGAGGAGGGACTGAGTGAGTCTGGAGTGAGGAGCAGGGGGTGGAGGAGGGACTGAGTAAGTCAGGAGTGAGGAGCAGGGGGTGGCGTCTGGTGTCGGTTGGGGTTTTAAGTCTAGATGTGCTGCTTCTAGAGAAGCCTGAAGGCATGGTGCTGAGGTCCAGGTCCCGTGTCCCCCACTGGGCCCTGAGGTCTGGAGGCCAGACCCGCAGGTCACCTCTCCCTCCTCTCTCCCAGGATGATGACCAGTGTGAGGAGTGGGAGCGTCATGAAGCCCTGCATGAGGACGTGACCAGGCAGGAGCGGACCACCGAGCGGCTCTTCGAGGAGGAGATTGAGCTCAAGTGGGAGAAGGGCGGCTCTGGCCTGGTGTTCTACACCGACGCTCAGTTCTGGCAGGAGGAGGAAGGAGGTCAGGCTGTGGTGACGGTGACAAATGCGGGAAGAGCCTTGGCTCAGATCGGAGGGCTGAAGGCCTGAGCCAATTGGTTCTTAGCCTGTGGGGAGGCTGCACAGTGTGGTTGAGTACTTGGTGCAGGAAGCCTAATCGCCTCATGACTGGGAGGCAAGAGAGAGAGAGGGAAGACAAGGCCGGGGCCCCACGGTCCCTTGAAGGTCACGAGTGAAGCAAGCTCTGCCTCGTGAAGTTCCCGTTCCTTCCCTGTGCTGTGGACTAATCCTTTAACACACGGGCTTTGTCGGCATCTTTCAGATCTAGGCCCTTAGGTTGGTACCCAGGCAAGGGCTGGCAAACCAAAGTGGGGGCCTCTGCTCCACATAGTAGGTCCCCTGACAGTCTAAATAAAGCGAGGAAATAAATGGCTTCCATCCTGTTTTGGAATGAGGAATTGGTCTAGAACCTGGAATATTTGTCTAATGCTAGATTTCGCTCAGAACAGAACTGGGAGTCATTGGGGTGGGGCGCAGAGCTGGGTGGTAGAGCACTTTTAGCTGTGCGAGGCCCTGGGTCTGATCCCCAGCCCCAGAACCAAAGAACTCAGAGACCTCAACCGATGCTTCTGTCCCTGTAGATTTTGATGAGCAGACGGCCGATGACTGGGACGTGGACATGAGTGTCTACTACGACAAAGGTACGGACAAGGGGTGGAGTCCTGGGAGGAACTTGAGTGTTAGCCCTGTTTGTTAGCTACACGTGCTTGGCAGAAGTTAAGTCAGGGAACTAGGGCAGTCCACTGAACACTTGTTCTCAGTGCGCTCAAGGAGATAGTTCTAGAGCCCCCTGTGCACACCAGACTCTGCCATGCTTTCTACACAGTGGTGCAGTTGCTTCGACCTACACGCGTCCTCATGCATACTTAAATAATCTCTCAAAAAAAGTTAGCAAGGCCTGGGGCTACATCCCAGTGGTCCTTTCCTGGCACATGTGTGGCCCTGGGTTCAGTTCCAGCACCAGGAAGAAAATTACTTGCCAGCTACGTAGTGTCCAGTTTGGAATCCCTGCACTTCGGAAGTGAGGGAGACATGAAGGTTGCTGCAAGTTTGAGGTCAGCGTGGGCTACAGAGGGAGCTCTTATCTCAAAACCAACTGACAAGTCCTCTGTAGATATTTCATAGAACCTAATGCAATGTAAACACCATGCATCTAGCATCACTAAGGGAATAATGATGGAGTGAGGAGTCCACATGTTAGTACCAACAAAGATATTTTCTGAGGGGGCTGGAGAGATGGCTCAGTGGGTAAGATCACCAACTGCTCTTCCAGAGGTCCTGAGTTCAATTCCCAGCAACCACATGGTGGCTCACAACCATCTGTAATGAGATCTGGTGCCCTCTTCTGGCCTTCAGGGACACATGCAGGCAGAATACTGTGTACAAAATAAATATATCTTTTTTTTTTTAAAAAAAAAAAAAAGGTATTTTCTGAGTAGCTTCAAAGTGGTTGGATGTGCAGGTGCAGAACCTGTAGAAACAGGCTGACTGTACACCATCTCTGCTTCAGAGTACTCACTGCCTGGAGTTAAGTGTTGGTAGTGGGCAGGCCCTTGATCCTCTCTGTTAAGGGCCTATGGGAACACCTTTCAGGTTGTGGGTGAACAGGCTCTAAATAGAAGCTTGGCCTTTGATCAACTCATAGCTCTGAAGTGATAAATGACCTGGATTTTTGTTTTGTTTCTGTTTTCTTATTTTTTATTTTATTTATTTTGAGACAGGATCTGTGTACCCCTGGCTGTCCCGAACCGAAACTCAATATGTAGACCAGTCTGACTGCTTTTTGTTTGTTTGTTTTGTTTTGTTTTTTTTCAAGACAGGGTTTCTCTGTGTAGTTTTGGTGCCTGTCCTGGATCTCGCTCTGTAGATCAGGCTGGCCTCAAACTCACAGAGATCCACCTGGCTCTGCTTCCCGACTGCTGGGACTAAAGGCATGCGCCACCACTGCCCAGCTCCTGGCTGCTCTTTTTTGATAAAGATTTTTTAAATTTATTTTTGATGTTTTGAGATAGGATCTCACTATGTAGCTCTGTAGAGCTACACTATGTAGATCAGACTGGCCTCAAACTCACAGAGATCCGCCTGCCTCTGCCTCCCAAATGCTGGGATTAAAGGCGTGCGCCACCACACCAGTTAAGATTCATTATTTTTATCTTATGTGTATGTGTGTTTTGCCTGCATGAAAGTATGACACGTGCCTGGTACCCTTGGAGTGCATGAGAGGGCATGACATCCCCTGGAACTGGAGTTACAGTTGTGAGCTGCCATGTACATGCTGAGCAATGAACCCAGGTCCTGTAGAGAATCGGCACACACTCTTAACTGCTGAGCCGTCTCTTTAGCTCCCAGTAGTCTGATTTCTGATTTCATGTCTGTCTGGTCTGTGCCTTTTCTGTACTGTCCCTCGTCTGTAAGATGAACTGTGGTTTCTATTCTGGGGTGTTCCCATCTCACAAGAGAGATTATAGGACATTATGAGATGAATAAGTAAGTCTTGTGAGGGGACCCCAGATACCTAAGCCTTGATGAGAGGGACCTTTTTACCAGATGGGTTATGGTTCCTCAGATGGTGGAGACAAAGATGCCCGTGACTCTATCCAAATGCGCTTGGAACAGAGACTCCGTGATGGCCAGGAAGATGGATCTGTGATAGGACGCCATGTGGGCACCTTTGAGCGCCACACCAAGGTGAGCGCTGCCCAGCCCACTGACACTTCTGTTTCTCCTCCAAGAAGCGTGCCTCCCCTCCTTCTTTCTCTTTCCTTCCCTTCCTTCCTCTCTCCCTCTATCCCTTACTTCCTATGAGGCAGGGTCTCCATATGTAGCCCAGCCTGACCTTGAACTCAAATCCTTCTGCCTCTGCCTCCCTAGTGATGAGACATGCACAACCTTGTCAAACTTAAGCCACTTTTCTTGATTCTCACTGTTTCCCTTTGCAGGGCATTGGCCGGAAGGTGATGGAGCGCCAGGGCTGGGCTGAAGGCCAGGGCCTGGGTAGTAGGTGCTCCGGGGTGCCTGAGGCCCTGGATGGTGATGGCCAGCACCCCAGATGCAAACGTGGATTGGGGTAAGTGCACCCCTGAAGGGCTCCTTAGGGTCATCATCCAGCAATGATGCTGTTTGGTTTCCCTCTTCCCGTTGTTTTTGAGATGCATGCTGGGTGCCCCTGGAAGATGAACTTCATAGCAGAAGTAGAAATAGATGATGCTGTTCTCTATGTTCATTTTAGACCAAGTCCTGTAACTTAAAACAATCATGGGTCCCCCAGGGAAGTCATTTCCTCAAGTCTGGTTTGGGGCTGGATAAGGGAGTCCGTTGTAGGAAGGAAAATTCCAAGGTTCCTTGTAGTTGGCACAGACTGTCTCTAGAAGTCGGAGAACAGAGTTCCAGATATTTAAAGCTTTGTCTTTGGTGCTGGGGGTGTGGCTCAGGGATGACTGTTTGCCTGGCCCTGGGTTCAAACCATATCAGCACAAGACAGTTGTGTCTTACAGGACAAACTAGATAGCGTAGTAGTTACTCCTGTCCCTTGTCCTGTTTTTTCCAGGTACCATGGAGAGAAACTACAGCCATTTGGGCAACTGAAGAGGCCCCGAGGAACTGGCTTGGGACTCATTTCCACAATCTATGATGAGCCTCTTCCCCAAGACAGGACGGAGTCCTTGCTCCGACGCCAGCCACCCACCAGCATGAAGTTTCGGACAGATGTGACTTTTGTGAGGGGTTCCAGCTGTGCCTTGGACAGGTCCTCGGAGCCTGAGTGAAACTGCGTCCTTGGTCAGGGTCACTCAGCTCCAGGAAAACAGCCTGGGTCTTGCCTTGTGGATCCACCTCTGAAGCAGCCAAGAGCCTAGGAGATGGCACAGTAGACTCACGTACTCAGAGCTGATGAGCATGCCTGCCGCTTCTCTACCTCAAAGATGATTTCACAAAAATCCCTCCTTCTGGGGGGGGGGGCGGGTCTCCGAACCCTAGGCCTTGTTTGGGCTCACCTCCGAGATCTGGACTGCCTGTGGCACATCCAAGTCGGTTTTGGGGGGTCTGAAGGAGGGCGTCACGAGACCAGAACAAGAAAAGGGACCAGAGAAGAACGGATCCGGAGGGTCGGGCGGTCCCTCCACCTCCACCCTTAGGCTGGGGGCGGGTCTGCGCGAGAATAAACGAGTTTAGGACTGGACCCGGCCTGGAAGTTTGCCTTAGAGAAGCCGGGAAACCCTAAGACTGACAACCGCGGCGGGAGAAAGTGCGGCTGCGTAACCACAACTCCCTGGCCGGCCTACGGCGTTGGCGTGCAGGCGGGACTTCCTCTTAGGCAATTTCCGGCGGAGTCCGGAAGTCGGGGCTTCACCCTTCCGTGCCGGGTAGTTTGCTTGTTTTCTGTGTGGGTCGGCTTGGTTTAGTTCGGGAGGCGCCCGTGGGCCGGCCTGCTCCCCTATGGCGGGGTCCGCCCCGGCCACGGCCTTCGGGCAGGCGGTGATCGGGCCCCCGGGCTCCGGGAAGACCACGTACTGCCTGGGCATGAGTGAGTTCCTGCGCGCGCTCGGCCGGCGCGTGGCCGTGGTGAACCTGGACCCGGCCAACGAAGGGCTGCCGTACGAGTGTGCCGTGGACGTGGGCGAGCTGGTGGGGCTGAGCGACGTGATGGACGCGCTGCGCCTGGGGCCCAACGGTGGCCTGCTCTACTGCATGGAGTACCTGGAGGCCAACCTGGACTGGCTGCGCGCCAAGCTCGAGCCCCTCCGAGGCCACTACTTTCTCTTCGACTGCCCCGGGCAGGTGGAGCTCTGCACGCACCATGCCGCCCTGCGCAGCATCTTTTCCCAGATGGCACAGTGGGACCTCAGGGTGCGTCTCGGGTCCGCAGGCCCATTATGCGGATAGAGCCCCTGACAGGGAGGTGGACAGATGCCACACCCCCAAGACGCATTGAGAGATGGGGTCTGAGTTGAGTTCCACAGCTCCAAACACAGAATTTTAGCTCTGCCACCAACTGTGTGATCTGGGAAAGTCCTCTCAGTTCATCTTTGTCATCTCTAAAGTTAACGTGTTAGTTCTCAGTGTGGAAGTGATCACGTAGAAAGTGGCTCAGCAATTGTGTAGTTGGTGTGCAAAAGTGTATCTGTTGAAGGAGTCCAGAGGCAGATGCAGTGTAATGTGACCCTGTCTCCCACCCAGGGCTTTTTGCAAGATACCTTGCAAGAGGGGTTGGAGATTTAGCTCAGTGGTAGAGGCCCTGGATTTGGACCTACTCTGCCCCGCCACACCCCAGCATAGTAGGAAGGAGAAAAAGGTACTTTGTAAGAAAAAAAAAACCCATATATTCTGGGAGGAAGACATGATGCTGGCTATTAGAATTAAATACAAGAGCCAGGGAAAGTGGCACATGCCGTAATCCCAGCACTTGGCATGTGGAGGCCGAAAGATCATGAGTTCCAGGCCGTAAAAGCCTGTCTCACGCACACACGTGTACTAGGAAATAGAAGCAGAACACAGCTGAGGAAGGCTTACCTGGGATCCTTACGCGGATAGTCTCACGAGGAATATACGGTCCGGAAGTCCCTCCCACTCTAGTCTGCCTTTCCCTCTCATCCTGTATCTTCTGCTCACAGCTGACAGCTGTCCACCTTGTGGATTCTCACTACTGTACAGACCCAGCCAAGTTCATCTCGGTACTGTGCACCTCCCTGGCCACCATGCTGCATGTGGAACTGCCCCATGTCAATCTCCTCTCCAAGATGGACCTTATTGAACACTACGGGAAGCTGGGTAAGAGCCCCTATTGGAGCATGAAGGAAACTGACCATTTATTTTGTGCATCACTGTGCCAGATACTACAGTTGGTTTAGAGATTACAGATGGGCGCTACAAGGCACTTAAAAGGGGGGGGTGGTGGGACAGTGGCTGGCTGAAGGAAGTGGGTAACTGTTGGAGGCTGTGGCGCCCTGACACTTGGGTGTTGAGAAGTAGCCAGTCCACTATGGGCAAAAGTGTTGTCTTAGTTTGAACAGTTAGAGTGCAGCTACTATCCACCAGGTGTCTCCAACAGCAGACGTTTATCCTCCATGTTCTAGAGGGTGGAGAGTCTTAAGACCAAGGCATGGGTAGACCCAGGGTCTGGCTTGTAGGCAGCCGACTTATTCCTGCATCTTTCCATGGCAAGAAGCAGCAAAAATAGATGGGAGTCGGGCAGTGTCTTAATGGCCAGCATTTTTTCCTGCCACGTTATTTTTCTGCTGTGCTAACAGCATCAGCTCCTTAAAATCTGAAGCCATAAAGGAACCAAGAGAGAAAGCTGAAATTCGTAGTATATGAGTGGGGAGGGAGGATGGAGATGATGTGGAAGTGACCTTGCCTAATCAGGACATGGAGGGATGTCAGCCCAGAGTCCACTCATCTTTGGGGGCGACCTGTGCTTTTCTTTTTTATTGAGAAGCTATTCATAGAACCAAACCAGATGTTAGAGCATCTATTCTGATTTCTTCATCTTACATGAAGGAACTGTACCAGGGAAAGGAAGGTGGTTTACCCAGGAGGCCTTGCTGCTGAAGTTCTTCCAGTGTGTGTACTAAGACCCTGGGGGTTTGACCAAACTTCATGAGGCAGGGACTGAGCATAGTTCTTAGAGCCTGTGTGACACTGGTGTGAACAAGGCAGGGGATGGGTTCATAAGCTTAGTTCTTACAACAGCCCCATAAGGGAGACACCTGTCCACATGGCTGCCTAGTAATGGTAGATGAAGTCAAGCGTTGTAGCCAGGTGTGATAGTGCCTGTCTGTCAGCCCAGCACTTGGGAGGTGAAGACAGGAGGATCCGGGATTCAAGGCCAGCCTGGGCCACATGAAACCCTCTCTAAAAGGGAAGGGAGGAGTCAAGTGCTTTGTTTTCATGATCCTGGGATTGAACCTGGAGCTTCACACCTGCTTGGTGTGCACTCTACCGTTCAGAACTGCCTCAGCCCTCCTGTAATGACGCAGGCCATAACCCCAGCGCTGGGAGGCAGAGCCAGGCGGATCTCTGAAGTCAAGGCCAGCCTGGTCTACATAGTTCCAGGACAGCCAGAGCTACATAGTGGTGCCCTGACTTAAAAATCTTCGTGTGCCGGGCGGCAGTGGCACATGCCTTTAATCCCAGCACTTGGGAGGCAGAGCCAGGTGGATCTCTGTGAGTTCAAGGCCAGCCTGGGCTACAGAGTGAGTTCCAGGACAGGCACCAAAACTACACAGAGAAACCCTGTCTCGAAAAAAACAAAAAAAAAAGAAAGGAAATAAACAAATCTTTGTGTGTGTTGTGTGACTGTATGCCATGTGTGTGAGCCTCACATGTGGTATTGGGAACTGAACTCAGGTCCTTTGGAAGAAGCAAGCACTCTTAACCTCTCAAGCTTCCCCCTTTAAATTAAATTTCTTCATTTATGGGGGGCACATGTTTGTGTGGAGGTCAAGACAACTTGTGTGAATTGATTATCTCCTTCTGCTGTGTGGCTCCCAGGGATAACTCTAGGATGTTGGGATTGGCTCCAAGTGTCTGTGTTCACTGAGCAATGTCAAAGGCCTTTCATTTTAATTAGGGTCTCTCTAAACTGCCCAGACTGTCCTTAAATCTACTCTGTAGTCTAGGCTAGCCTTGAACTTCCAACCCTTCTGCCTTAGCTGTCCTTATCTCTAGGATTACCAGCCTTTGCCACCAGGCCAAGAGAACATTTCTCTTCTTAGTGACACTATTTCACTGCACCAGCAAGTGTTTTAGGAGGTGTAAATAATGGAAGCTGGTGTGACACTCAGGCATGCCTGTAATCTCAGCACACAGGAGCCTGAGGCAGGAGAAGTGCTGTGAAGGCCCCCTGGGTGGCTACATGGTGAGTAACAGGCCAGCCAGAGCTAAGGTGTGAGACGCTGTCTCCGAAAAACACAGTGACGGAGACAAACAAGATAAAGCCCCAGGCTTTGGGTCTTTCTGGTCTCGTAGTGCTAGAGACTGAATCCAGCACTTCATGTGCCAGCAAGTGCTGTACAGCGGAACGTGGCCTAGAGTCTGTTGGCTAGGGTTTTGTTTTTCCCAGAGCTGAGGCCAAAACTCAGGGCCTTGTGCTTGCTAGGCGAGCACTCTACCACTGAACTAAATCCCACCCCTGCTTATGGCTTTTAATCCCCCTTTGGGTGCTAGGACTAGAACCCAGGCCCTTACGGATGCTAACCATGTTGCTGAGCTATGGCTCAGTCCCTCCAGTCCTGAGATCTTTAGCTTAATGTCAGCAGCTTCTAACTCCAGTTTCTCTCCTTAGCCTTCAACCTGGACTACTACACGGAAGTCCTGGACCTCTCCTACCTGCTTGAGCACCTGGCATCTGACCCTTTCTTCAGTCACTACCGTCAGCTTAATGAGAAGTTGGTCCAACTCATTGAAGACTACAGCCTGGTCTCCTTCATCCCACTGAACATCCAGGTATCGGATAGGAAGAGAGCTCTTCCCTGTGGCTGTAACTCTGACATGCCAAGGACATAGAAGGATTTGATGGCTCCCCTAATCATCTGTGGCCTGGCTCTGTCCTTGGCATGCTTTCAGGACCAGGAGCAGTGGAGCATGATCAGAGTAAAAACCAGACTTCAGTCTCTGCACATGCTCCCTCCTGAGTGTGAGTGAACGTGAGTGAGTCCAGAGTCCCCTCAAGAAGTTCACCCAGGACCAAGGGGACAGATTTTGGGGTCCATTTTGCTGAGTGACTATGTTGGGTTTACAAAGCAGCCCACAGCCTCCATCCCTCTCTTGGGCAGAGATAACCCAGGAGACATGGTGGTCTTAGATTGCTTTCTCAGTGGGGACTTGAGCTAACTTGTCTTTTCTTCTGACACTGCCCTTGGCTCCTGTATGAGAAGGAGAGTGTGTGTGCATGCCAGCCACCACCTGCTCAAACCTTTCCCTGCCAGCACTTGCTGAGGGCTGAGCACGCCTTATTTGATCTGTATACTTCCTTGAGATATGTGGACTGTTCTCGCTGTTGTAGACGGATGAGGAAACCATTATGGGCCAGATAACATAGGTATTTGTTGGGTGCCTCCTCGACAGGAGTGCTGTCCCTGACACAGAGGTACCTTGACCTCCACTGACTTCTGACCTTAAAGGCTGCCTGGCCTAGTACGCCAGTGGGACAGTTAGTCTAGGGTGGCGGGGAGGCTGCCATAGGAGAAAACCCCAGGCAGTGACTGCATGGAGGAGCCGACCTCTCCTAGTCTGGCCAGTTGTCTGGCTAGCCAGCCCCCTGGGGAATGGACTCTTCTAGGCCAAGGACTGTGGTCTGGACCTGTCGTGGAGGAGGAGTTAGAACAGTTAGGCGTGGCCTCAGCTCACACACCTGATTCCCTCACTGAGTTACTTCTCTTCTCTGCCCAGGACAAGGACAGCATCCAGCGAGTCCTGCAGGCCGTGGATAAAGCCAACGGCTACTGTTTCGGGGTTCAGGAGCAGCGAAGCCTGGAGGCCATGATGTCTGCTGCCATGGGAGCTGACTTTCATTTCTCCTCGTATCCTTAGGGATCGTGGGAGGGACAACAGAGGAGCCGCAGCCCCAGAAGCCTAGACATGAGACAGTGTTGGGAGAGGTGTGCACTGGTTCAGTGTGCTTGGTGCAGTCCATGGACAGGGAAAAGGTGCCGGAGTATGGGGAAGGAGGTGTAGCTAGTGATGGAGGGCCGGCGTGGACCCCGGGCTAGAATGCTTGCCCACTGCCGTGAGGCCTGGGCTTTGATGCCGCCCAGCACCAAAGTGGTGGGAAGTATGTAGACATCAGCTCAAAGGATGCATTTATTTTGGTGTTTTGAGACAGGGTTTCTCTACCCCTGGCTAGCCTAGAACCCCTGTGTAGGGGAGGCTCGTCTTAACTCCTGATCTTCCTCCGGTTCTCTGAGAGCTGATGCACATTTTAGGAGAGCCCCTGTAAGTGTGGAAAATGCACTTAATGGGTGTAATTAGGGGCAGCAGAGTTCTTCAAGTCTCACTGGATAAAGATGGAGTGAAATAGAAAAGGGCTTCCTGCCTGTAAACCCGTACTTGGGAAACTGAGGCAGGAAGGTCGTCAGAAGCTTGAAGCTGGGATGGTGGCGGTAGAGCATGCATCCCCCTGGGTGAGAGGACCAAGGCGACGGCTCGCGTGCAGCCAGGGTTAGCAGTGTCTGGTCCTCTCCTTTGTGAGTTGACCTGTGCTGTGGCCCAAGCCCAGCGGAGGAGATCTTTGCCGTGGTGGGGAAAGGGAAGTAACCACAGTTATTGTACCAGTCAGTGCCAGGTGTGGAGGAGGCTCTCTTCACTCTGGTCACAGCTCTCGTGACTTCAGAAGAGAAAAAGGAAGTGGCGGGGCGGGATTTGAACACCCTGGTCTGTCTCTAGAGCATATGCCGCACAGAGCTGGAGGGCTAGTGCTCCCTGGTCCTTTGTTCGAAGCAGTGTGGGGAAGAAGAAGCAGGAACGCCAGGGGAGGGGTGCCAGAGGGCGGCTCACATCCAGCTGTGGGGACTGGGGCAGAGGACAGATGTGTTTGGATGGTGGTCATCAGTAGAGGTCACATCCTGCCTGGGCCAGTCCCCCAATTTCTCTGCCTGTCCTTTCAGCCTTGACACCCCTTCCCTCAGCACTCTGGGCATCCAGGAGAAGTACCTAGCATCCTCGGACCAGACGGCAGAGCAGGAAGCCATGCAGCTCTAACGGCTGGGCCTGGATGACAGTCAGCCGACTACAGACCCGACTGGACACATCCATCCCTGCAAAGGACTTCCGGATAAAAAAGCAGACGTAGCGCCCTCAGCCGTGTCCTCGAAATGCTCGAGCCCTGCCCCCACGAAATGCTGCCTGAATGTTGAGGACTGTCTCCACTTGGGCTGTGGCGGGATGTGCTCTGATCCGAGATTATTTTCTACTTTTGTGGGCTTCAGACTTTCCCTCAACCCTCAGGAACCAGGGGTTTGGAGCAGAACAAAGGAATGTCTGCAGATGGTCCTGTTTCTGTTTTGGTTTAATTACATTTAGTGCTTGTGTGTGTGTGTGTGTGTGTGTGTGTGTGTGTGTGCGCGTGCGCGCAGGCATGTGAATGGACATCAGGATGGGCTGTGTCGGCTGGTTCTCTGCTGAACTCTGGGGGTTGAACTCAGACTCTGGGACTTGGCGGCGGGTTCCTTTCGCCGAGCGTCTCAGCAGCCCCCCCCCCCCACTTGTGTCTTTACTCAGGTCAGAGCCCTGCAGCCTCAGCTCGGGAGCGAGGTAGAGCGTGTGCACTCAGCTCCCATCCTGTGATTGGTCCTTCTTCATGGCTCAGGGGCTTTAAGTCAGGCATCTGCAGGTGACTCTTCCTAGCCAAGCATTTCGTGCTTTCTTTATTTTTATCCTATGAATTACATGGTTTTATTCTTTTTTTTTAAGATTTATTTATTATGTATACAGTGTTCTGCCTACATGTTTGCCTGCACACCAGAAGAGGGCACCAGACCTCATTACAGATGGTTGTGAGCCACCTGTGGGTGCTGGGAATTGAACTCAGGACCTCTGGAAGAGCAGCCAGTGCTCTTAACCTCTGAGCCATCTCTCCAGCCCACGTGGTTTTATTCTGTTTTTAGCTAATATTAGTCAAAGTTTGAAAGATTAGCCAGGCGTTGGTGGCGCACGCCTTTAATCCCAGCACTGGGGAGGAAGAGATAGGTGGATCTCTTGAGTTCGAGGCCAGCCTTGTCTACAGAGTGAGTTCCAGGATAGCCAGGGCTATACAGAGAAACCCTGTCTCAAAAAAACCAAAAAAGGGAAAAGAAAAGATGAATGTAAGGTGGGATGGAGGCCGGCTCCATAGTAGCTAGCATGCATAAGGCACCAGGGTCAATCCCCAGCTCTGCCAACAGAGAAAGAAAAGATTACTTAAAACCAAAGTTGATTTCTGTGGTGGTACACGCCTCTAATCCCAACACTTGAGATGTGGAGGCAGCAGAGTCAGGAGTTGAGGGCCAGCATTGGCTACATAGTGAGTTTCAGGCAAGCCTGGGCTATATGAAGCCCTGTGTCTAAAGAAGGAGATTTGTGCCAAGTGAGCTGTTTAAAGAAAATATTTAGGCCGGGCGTGGTGGCGCACGCCTTTAATCCCAGCACTCGGGAGGCAGAGCCAGGCGGATCTCTGTGAGTTCGAGGCCAGCCTGGGCTACCAAGTGAGCTCCAGGAAAGACACAAAGCTACACAGAGAAACCCTGTCTCGAAAAAACCAAAAAAAAAAAAAAAAAATTTAGGACAGTTGTCTGGAGACCCCTGTGCAGCTGGGGGCTGCAGTTTGCGTCTTCAGCCAGTAGGTGGCACAGTAGACTTAGTTTTGCCCTTCCTATCAGGAAGAACCTGATGGCCAAGGGACGCTTGTGTCAGGTTTTATCTGTAGACCATGCAGCCCCATGTATTGAGGCTTGGCGTTTCACAAAGAGCTTACACACATACACAGAGGGTCCTCACGTATCTCTTAGAGCAACCCAGAGAGAGAGAGAAGACAGAAATGTCGAAAGCTTACTCTGCTCACTCTGGAGTGCCCTCTGGTACGTGTACAGATGAAAAATTACAGCCATCATCCCATGGGATCTGTAATCGGGCATGAGGGAAGGGTGAGACGTCTGTACATGGTTTATGAGTCCCGACTGGATGGACGGTGGGTCTCGGCCCGGGCAGGTGGGAGGGTGCAGGTTAGCAGAGTGAAGAAAGTGGTAGGGACACAGGTGGCTCTGCTGCCCGTGTGGGCAGCCCCAGCCGACAGCAGAAGAGGGGCGGCGGGCCTCGGCTCCCACGCCGGGCCGCGGAGGGCTAATAACCGGGTGCTGTCTCCCCAGCCTCTTTCATCTGAGGAGTTCAAAGCGCCTCACCCTATTAATACCCGCGCGGTAGGTGGGCAGTACCAACAGAGCAATTCAGGGAAACTGAGACCAGGAGGCACAGCCTGGGGTTTCCTGTGAGTCATCCATGGGGCCTGGAGCCCAGGAATCCTGACGCCCAGGCTGCTGGGCAAATGCCTTGTCTGGGTGGCAGGGTGGGTTCTGTCTTTGAATAGCAGCAGTAGCCGTGGTCATGGGTTTTGATGCTCGGCCATCACAGGCCCTAACTCACCAGAGAAACCACATGCAGGGGCTGAAGGCCTCGTTTCCAGTTTTACAGCTCACCTGTGCACCTCAGCTCGCATTCACTGCGCTTCTAGAGTGGAGGTGCGTAGCAAGCTCCAGCTTAGAGACTTCGGTGTGTCAGCAAGCATGTTTTTTTCTTCTTCAACAAATTGAAGTAGTTCTCATCCAGGCTCCATGGTGCACATCTGTAGTCCCAGCAGCTGGAAGTGGGAGGATTAGATGAAGGCCAGCTCTTGCTACTTTGAAAGTTTAAGGTTAGCCTGGGCTACATGAGATCTATCTTAAATAAACATATAAACTAATAAATGGAGTATCTGTTTTTTCAGGACAGGGTTTCTCTGTATAACCCTAGCTGTCTGAATCTCTCTCTGTAGACCAGGCTGGTTTCACAGAGATCTGCCTGCACTGGGATTAAAAGTGTGCACCAGCACTGCCTGGCTACAAATGGAGTTTCTGGTCCGTGTACTTAGATTAAGGGGTAAGACAGACATTAAAAACAGAAAGGGAGAGATGGTGCTTGTGCCCATAACCCCAGCAGGGTCTAGTGGATCTGGGTTCCAAGCCAGCCAGGTGTTGTGAGACACAGTAAGATGTCTCACGACAAACAAAAAACTACACAGGGGGACATGACTAGGTGTCTGTCTGGCTCATTTGGCGTGAAATGTGTCGATAAGGGAATGCCCACCTTCCAGTATGTATGCCATATAGATAGCCAACCTTCAAATTATGTTTTACTTTCCTATGAAAATTAGGGCTGGGTATAGTACCAGCACTCGGGAGGCAGAGGCAGGTGGATCTCATGAGTTTGAGGCCAGCCTGGGCTACATAGTTCCAGGACAGCCAGAACTACACAGTGAGACAATGTCTCAAAAAAAAAAAAAAAAAAAAAAAAAAGCTGGGCAGTGGTGGCGTACCAGCAGCACTCAGGAGGCAGAGGCAGGTGCCAACCTGGTCTACAAAGTGAGTTCTAGGGCAACCAGAGCTCTTACACACAGAAACCCTGTCTCAAAAAAACAAAACAAAACAAACAAACAAACCACAAACTCAAAAAGATTGAGGGGTTGGTAGGCCTCAGCTCCACTCAAGTTCAAGGCCAGCCTGGACTAGGAGTCGGTGCCTCAAGATAATTGAGGGCTGTAGAGACGGCACCGCAGTTACGAGCACATGCTGGGGGCTGGACAAACGGCTCAGTTAAGAGCAGTGGCTGCTCTTCCAGAGGACCCAGGTTCAACTCCCAGCATCCATGTGGCAGCTCACAACTATAACTGCAGTTCAAGGGGACTGGCACCCTCACGCAGACTTACATGTAGGCAGGCGAAACAGCAATGCACATAAAAAGAAATCATTTTTTTTTTTTTTTTTTTGGTATTTCGAGACAGGGTTTCTCTGTGTAGCTTTGCGCCTTTCCTGGAACTCACTTGGTAGTCCAGGCTGGCCTCGAACTCACAGAGATCCGCCTGGCTCTGCCTCCCGAGGGCTGGGATTAAAGGCGTGCGCCACCACCGCCCGGCAAAATAAATCATTTTTAAAACTGACTCATTAGAGAATGTGGGGCTGACAGAGGTGGAAAGGATTAGTAGGGGTAAAATGCTTTTATTTGGTCTAAAGACAAGAAACTTGGATCAATCCTCCTGTCTCAGCATCCCAAGAACTGAGATTATACACATGGGCCACTGTGCAGTAGGCAAAAACACTGGATAAAAATATTGCGGGACCTGGGTTCCATTCCCAGCACCCACATGACAATTTACAGTTGTCTGTAACTCCAGTTCCAGGGGATCTGACACCCTTTTGGCCTCCATGGGTATTGCACACACATGGTGCAGACATATATACCAGCAAAATACATAAAATCAGTATTTAGCCAGGCAGTGGTGGCACGTCTCTAATCCCAGCACTCGGGAGGCAGAGGCAGGCAGATCTCTGTGAGTCGAGGTCAGCCTGGTCTACAGAGCGAGATCCAGGACAGCCAGGGCCACACAGGGAAACCCTGAAACAGCTGGAAGTGAAAACAGAAATGGAGGGGGCTCAGTAGGTAAAGGTTCCTGTTGCCAAGCCTGGGGACCTGAGTTTGATCCCCAGAACCCACAGGGTGGAAGGAGAGAATTGCTTCCTTCAAGTTGACTGATTCAGACAAGTTGTCCTCTGACCTCCACATAGTGTCCACACATATATATACACACACAAATTAATAAATAAATGTAATTTTAAAAAATTTAGGGCTGGAGAGATGGCTTAGTGGTTAAGAGCACTGACTGCTCTTCCAGAGGACCCTGGCAATTCCCATCACCCACATGGCAGCTCACAACTGTCTGTAACTCCAGTTCCTGAGACCCAATACCCATGGCAAAACACCAATGTACGTGAAATAAAAATAAATAAAAAAAAAAATTTAAAGCCAGGCGGGCCGTGGTAGAGCATGCCTTTAATCCCAGCACTCGGGAGGCAGAGCCAGGCGGATCTCTGTGAGTTCAAGGCCAGCCTGGTCTACAGAGTGAGTTCCAGGACAGGCTCCAAAACTACACAGGGAAACCCTATCTCAAAAAACAAAAAAAAAAGTTTTTTTTTTTAAATAGAAAGTAGGAAGGACATTGGTGGCGCATGCCTTTAATCCCAGTGTTTCAGAGGCAGAGGTCCTGTCTGAAGAAGGAGGAGAAGGAGATTGATTTATTATGGGTGTGTGTGTGTGTGTGTGTGTGTATGTGTGTGTGTGTGTGTGTGTGTGTGTGCATGTGTGATAAATGTACACAAGTGTATGCCGTCCCTGAAGAGGCCAGAAGAGAGTGTCAGATCCCTTGGAACTCGATTTACAGGTCATTGTGAGCCACCTTATGTGGGTGCTGGGAACTGAACCCAGGTCCTCTGCAAGAGCAGTAAGCACTCTTGTTTTTTGTTTTATTTGTTTTTGAGGCACGGTTTCTCTGTATAGTTTTGGAGCCTGTCCTGGATCTCGCTCTGTAGATCAGGCTGGCCTCGAACTCACAGAGATCCTGAGTGCTGGAATTAGAGGCGTGTACCACCACCACCCTGCAGCAGTAAGCGCTCTTAACCCGGAGCTATCTCCAGCCTTTCCAACTTCACAGACATTTTATTGTGTTTACGTGTTTATTTATGTGTGTGTGTGACTGCACAGGTCGGGGCTAGAGGACAACTTACAGAAGTCAGTTCCGGTCATCGAACTCAGGTCCTCAGGCTTGGCAGCAGGTGCCTTTACCCATTGAACCATCCTGCCGGCCCTCAAAACTGTCTTTCACTGTCCTGGAGCACGCAGATTCTGCAGACTGGCCAGCAAGTCCCGAGAACTCTTCTCTTGCCTGCAGCCCGGGATGACAGATGGGCTGCCCCAGCTCCTTATGTGGGAACCAGGATCTGAATTCAGGGCCTCTGGACGGAGCCATCTTCCCAGGCACTCTTCCAGTATTTCAGTCTCTCAGTGTCCACATTGCTTTGTGGGTCACAGAAAGAGCAGAGATTGACATGTAAGATTTCCCCCAATTTAGAGGTCACCCCAGAAGTCATCTTGTTGATCTGAAAGTCCCTATAAGTTAGATAAAGAGATTTTATCTACAGAGCAGAGATCCAGGACAGGCACCAAAACTACACAGAGAACCCTGTCTCAGAGAGAGAGAGAGAGATTTTAGGTCAGCTTCTCCCTGGGAGAGAGAGGTGGGGAGTGTGCCCCCCCTTCCTGCACCTGAGCGCTCAGCCCTAATGCCTCCCCTACTCACAGCGCTAACTCCTTGCTTCTGAGAACCCAGGGTTGGCTCTCTTATCTCCAGACAGACTTCAATTTCCCAGCCCTGTAAGGAGAAGATTGGGTGGAAGGGGAGATGAATCAGCCCCTGACACCCCCGGGGTGGCATACCT
The DNA here is from genome assembly GCF_004664715.2 of Peromyscus leucopus. Taxonomy (NCBI): domain Eukaryota; kingdom Metazoa; phylum Chordata; class Mammalia; order Rodentia; family Cricetidae; genus Peromyscus; species Peromyscus leucopus. The sequence goes on from NC_051064.1 coordinate 134,372,134, forward strand.
GTCTGCTGCCCCCACAGACATTCCTGGCTCCTGACTCAGGAGGTAGGCGGAGTGAGGGGGGCTCTTGGGAGGGAGACCTACCTTGCAGAAACCTGCCTTCCTCACCCCACACAGAGCAGAGGTGGGGTGGGGTGGGCCCTGAGATGCAGGTGAAGAGCAGGAGCAAGGCAGCTTAAGGAGCCCTAAACATGGCGAGCGAGCTGGCGACGGGTCCCCTCTCACAGTCCTCTTAGAAGGGCTCCTTTCCGCTGGGGCCTGGGGTGGAGGAGATGGATGGCGACCAGAAAAAGGATTTTTTTTTTTTTTTTTTTTTTTTTTTTTTTGGTTTGTAGAAAGTCCAAAGCAGGAGCAGGCTAGCACAACACAATGCACGCTTCTCGAACGTATTTTTAACTCCCGAAACCCCAACACCCAAAACAGACATATGTGTGGCTATTTTAGCTCCAGTGTGTGGAAACAGGAAACCCCAGCCACCTGGGTCCTGCCTGGAGGCAGCTTCCGAACAGCTTGAAAATAGCTGGGGTAGTTCCAAGATCATGAGCCTGAGAGTCAGATTCTGTCCCATGCCCAGCACAAGCAGTGGTCTAACCTTGGCTATTAAGTGAAACAGTGAGCCCTGGTTGCCTCATGGGTAAAACAGATATGATTCCATGAGGATAAAGACATGAGCATGCCTGCTGGCACAGGTTGATCAGTACAACAGTGGCTATTTCTGCATCCTGCTCCCTAGGAAGGATCCGGATGCGGGGAGGGGGTCGGTAGATGGGGTAGCGGGTGTTGATCAGAGAGCCATCTTGATGTGAGCATTTGAAATTCAGATTTCCTGGAAAGGCTTGGGATGTTTTGATGTTAAACACTCTGTGTGTGTGTGTGTGTGTTGGTGCATGTGAGGGAGTGGGTGCATGTACACATGCATATGTGGATATGTCTGTGAGTGTATGTATATGTGTGAGCGTTATGTATATGTGTATATGTATGTGTGTATGTATGTGTATATATGTGTATGTATGTGTATGTTTGTGCATATGTGTGTGAGTATATGTGTACTGTGTAATGCATGTATGTGTGTTTGAGTGTGTGTTTAATGTGTATATGTATGTGTGTATGAGTGTGTGTGTGTGTGTGTGTGTGTGTATTCCTGGGGAAGAGCACTTTGCTTTCCTGGAAGAACTCACAGTGGCCTAACAAGGTCTTGGCTTCCCTAAGATGCTTACTTGGTTCTGAGTTAATGTTGGTGTCTGTCGCCTGAACATTTGGGTCTACAGTTTGGTTTTCTTGCTGGTGCAGGGACATGTAAGAGCAGCTCTGGTGTGTTGGTACACACTTTTCATTCTAGTACCTGGAAGGTGGGCCAGGAGGGTAAGGAGTTCAAGGTCACCCCCAGCTGCATACCAAGTTCAAGGCAGCCTAGGCTAATGAGACCCTGTCTGGGGGAAAAAGAAAAGAAGAAAGAAACCAGGCTTTAATGGCTCACACTTCTAATCCCAGCGCTTGGGAGACTGAAGCAGGAGAATAATTATTTGGAGTCTAGCCTGAGCTACATAGTGAGTTCAGGCCAACCCAGGCTTCTGGGTGAAACCTTACCTCAAAAAAGCTGAAACAGGGCTGGAGAGATGGCTCAGAGGTAAAGAGCACTGACTGTTCTTCCAGAGGTCCTGAGTTCAATTCCCAGCAACCACATGGTGGCTCACAACCATCTATGGTGAGATCTGGTGCCCTCTTCTGACCTGCAGATATACATGTAGGCAGAACATTGTATACATAATAAATAAAGATATCTTAAAAAAAAAAATCTGAAACATAGAAAATAGTAGGTATATTTTCTAGATAATTTTATATCGCAAATTCTTCCTGTACCACTCAATTGTTGCTACTTAGATTGAATATCATGTAGCCCAGATTGGCCTCAAACTCCCACTGTAGCTGAGGACAAGTTTGAACTTTTCGATCCTCCTGCCTCCAACTCCCCAGTGCTGGTATAAAAACTGTTGTCATCATACCAAGCTGGAAAAAATGGCTGTACCCCTTGAGGGGACACTGGTCCACTGGAGCACGTGGCTCTGGCAGGCCCTACCCCTCTCCCCATTCCCCCAGCCTTGCTGAAAACTGTTAGATGACATTCCCAAAGTGAGCCACCAAGGTCTATTCCCTTATTTGGCCATTTCTTCCTCCTGAGGCTGACCACCAAAGCCCAGCAACCAGAAGCCCTTTTGGTTCATCTAATTAACATACCAAAGAAAATGAAACACCTCTTCCTACCAGGAGGTTCCCCCTTCACCTTCATAACCCGCCATTTGCCTATGTGCCACCTGTCTCCTCTCTGTCCAGGGGCAGTCCTTTGTCCCCTCGGGACAAATACCCCTGCCCCTTTCCCTTGTCCCCTTCCCCTTCTCCCTCGTCCCCTATCTCCTTTATCACCACATTCTAGCAGGTTCTAACACAGACCTCCCCTTTCTCTCTTCTTAAGATGACACCTGCGCCAAGCGGTGGTGGCACATGCCTTTAATCCCAGAATTTGGGAGGTGGAGGCAGGTGGAGCTCCTTGAGTTCGAGGCCAGCCTGGTCTACAGAGTGAGTTCCAGGACAGACTCCAAAGCTACAGAGAAGCCCTGTCTTGAAAAACAACAAAACAAAACAAAAGACACAACAACAAAACTACCTTTTCAGGTCATTTGCTGCTGTTTTTCTGCCAGAGTCAGAAAGCAGCCACTTTAACTTTTCTTCCCCACTTAATAAAGGCTCTCCCTGCGAAAACAGGTGTTTGGGTGTGGTTTATGCCTAATCTGGGGTCTGGAAGGGAGCCCCCACTGTGCGGGAATCTCCTTCACTCCTAATTCTCAGTCCTTTCACAGAAATGTTGCTGAAGTCAACGTAGGAAATGAGAACACACAAGACAAAGCCTGAGTGTTAGGAAACTAACTCTGAGAGGAATCTGATCTGAGCATGGCTTTGTAATTTCCTGAAAGTTAAAAGAACATGATCCACATGAAAGAGAGGAATGGCCACCTCCAACTTCCTGTGGGTTGTCTGGGGCACTCTTTTGCTGTCCTTGGTATTAGGGTTTGATCACACAGGGCTCTATACCTCATCTGCCTCCTGAGTGCTGGGATTAAAGGTGTGGGCCACCACGCCCAGTACGACTGAAACTTTTTAAATATCAAATCTAGACTAGGAAAAGACAGCAAATTTTTTTTTTTAACTTTTTAAAACTTTATGTGGGTTGGGGATTTAGCTCAGTGGCAGAGTGCTTACCTAGCAAGTGCAAGGCACTGGGTTCGATCCTCAGCTCAAAAAAAAAAAAAAAAAAACAAAAAAAAAAACAAAAAACAAAACTGTTTCTTTGTATGGGCGTTTTATCTGCACATGTGCCCGTGTGTACCACATCTGTGCCCGTATCCATGGAGGTCAAAAAAGTGAGGGCATCAGATCTACTGGGACTGGAGTTGCAGACAGTTGTGAACCTCACTGTGAATGCTGGGAACCAAACTCAGCTAGTACTCTTTTTTTTTTTTTTTTTCAAGACAGGGTTTCTCTGTGTAGTGCCTTTCCTGGAACTCACTTTATAGACCAGACTGGCCTCGAACTCACAGAGATCCGCCTGCCTCTGCCTCCAGAGTGCTGGGATTAAAGGCGTGCGCCACCACTGCCCGGCTCTTTTTTTTTTCTAAAAGATGTCATAGACAGAAAGTTCTGAGACCACCTTGATGAGAGGTTACAGCCTTCAACAGCTATGGTCTGGTGCTAATCAACAGCGGGCCTCACGGTCTTCAGTTCAGGCATCTCTTGTTGGACCTCCTTGACCAGCACACTACCTTAGGGCAGCCCTGCGTAGTCTGGAGCCGACACACACACACACACACACACACACACACACACACACACACACACACACGGAAGGCAGAGGCTGAGAGACAGGAGTCCCTTTCCCAGGACCTATCCCATTAAGAGAAAGTCACCAGACCTGTCTGGTGGAAAGAAACCAGGTCACCTCCAGAGCTGAAGGGAGCTGCCTGCCCTAGCCCAGAGTCTCTGTGGCTTGGGAACCCTGAAACCCCATACGTCACCAGGAAATGAGAAAAGAGAGGACCAGGAAAGCCCAAAGAGGTCCTGCAGCTTCCCTGAAGAGTTAGGAGCTGTAACAAGAGCCGGGTACCATAGGTGTGGCCAAACTTGGACTCTGGAGAACCCAGTGAGTCTGGACTAAGCTCGCTGAACTTTCCCAGAAAGAGTCCTCTTGCTCCCAAGCCAGCTTTCTTCTTTTCTTTCTAATTTTATGTTTTGCCATGGGAAGTTTCAGGTCCCCTGAAACTGGAGTTACAGTTATGAGCTGCTATGTGGGTGCTGGGAGTTGAACCTGGGTCCTCTGGAAGAGCAGTCAGTGCTCTTAACCACTGAGCCATCTCTCCAGCCCCAAGCCAGCTTTCTTAGGTGGCCCAAAGAGCACCCAGGTCACCTTTGACAGTGACTGGGCCTGATGCTTATTCTGCTTTGGGGTGAAATACTGGATAAATCCCAGATGAATTGATACTGGCTGGAACACTCAATCACTAACATTTCTAAGGTCCCCCCCCCCTTTTTTTTTCTTGGTTTCCTTCAGCTGGGGACTGAGCCAGATCCTTGGACGTTTGATAAGCTGAGCCAAACACCAGCTCCTGGAAGGATTAATGTTTATTGAGCATGTACCATCCACTACTCTAGTGCATATCTTTTTTATTTTGAGACAGGGTTTCACTATATAGCCCTGCTGGCCTGGAACTTCCTATGTAGGCCAGGCTAGACTCTAACTCTCAGAGATCTCCCTGTTCCTGCCTCCCAAATGGGAGTAAATGCTTGAGCTACCATGCCCTGCCTAGAATCGGACTTTTTATTTTTATTTATGTAGTTTTGTTTTTTTAGATAGGTTCTCACTATGTAGCCTTGGATGGTCTGGGTCTGGAACTGGCTCTATCGACCAGGCTGACCTGGAACTCTGCCTCACAGAGCTCGGATTAAAGGCATGGCCCACCGTGCCCTACCTAGGAAGGAACTTCTTAAATTCCCACTCCTAATCGTTTTCCAAGGAGGACACAAACATTAAGAGCCTCAAGCGGGGCAGCGGAAGCCTTACACCCAAGCAGGGCCCCTGCTTTTCACTTTGCTTAACTGAAAAGCCTTCAGCGGTACAGAGAGGAAACTGAGGCGCAGAGAGGTGTCATGGTTTTTCTCGGCAGCAAAGCCAACCAGGGACATAACCTAAGCCTGCTGGTTTGCCTCTGATGCTCCGAGAGGAGCGTCTTGGCCTTTTTCCAGCCGACTCAGCCGCGGGCTCGGCCCAGACACCGCCAGGTGAGCCGATGACTCAAAGGGCGGAGACTAAATTTTACGCACGGCCTCGCCCTGTCCCGTTGCTCCCGGGGGTGGGGGACGCGCTCCGGAACCGGGCGGGTGACAACTTGTCGGAGTGAAACCGGGAAGGGGCCGCCCCGCTGCGCTCCACGGGCCGCGGGGCCGCAGCTTCGTCTTTCCGCGATGGGTAGCCGGGCCGGCGGGGCGGGAGGCGGGAATACTGGCCGTTCGCTCTCCCATTGGCCAATTGGGTTCCGGGGGCGGACCCTGTGGAGACCCCGTCCTCTGATTGGGCCGTAGACTGAAGGCGGCGGAGCGCCGCGGCGGGCTGGTGCGTGTTGCTGCCTGCTAGGTGTGCGGCCGTGGGCTGGTCCTGCCCGACTCCCCGCGGCCCTTCCCACCCTGCTCGCTCCGGCTTCTCGCCAGCGGCTTTCCTTTTGTCCCCACCCAGAATCGCCGGGCCTTGGAGAGCTTTCCCTTATTAGATCTGGGTTTTTAGTGGAGGCCCTATGCCCCTGCCTCCCTCCGATCGTGCACCCCTCGGCTCCGATCTGAGCACTTGATGTGACCGTTCCCCCGCTTTCAGATCTGAAGCGCTCAGTGCCACCCGTGAAGCGCGTCTCTAGGGCCACTGTGCTGTCTTCAGTGGCTTCGTGGCTCCCGCTACGTCTGAGCTTCACGGCTTTCCCGCCCACGGCACCTACTCACCTCTCCTCGCCTGATCTGCCTTTGTGCTCACCTGGTCCGAACCAGTGTGCTGTGGGGGCTTCCGATGGCCTCTCCCCTGAAGTCACCCGACCCAGACCCGGGGGAACTGAGGTTCTAACTCGGTGTTCTAGAGTCCGGTTCTCTAACTCCCTTCAATTCCCCTCCCAGCCCATGACCAATAACTGGAGAAGACGGGAGTGTCACGGGGCAACTTTATTGAGAGGAAACATGGTCACACCCAGCAAACATGTGTTCCTTCTCATTCTCTCTCACACACACACTCACACTCACACACACACACACACAGCCCTTGCCACAGTCCAGTTCTCAGCCACAGTGGTGGGAGCCTCCTCGATTCCTAGGCTCTAGAAGCAACAGGTACAGAAGGAGGCACAGGGCGGAGGACAGGTTCCGGAGCAGGGTAAGGAAGTTGGGGTGCGGAGGGCGGGGGTGGAGGGGTGGGCAGTGTTAGGAACACCCACCAGACAGCTGCATGAAGAGTGGGGTCTCCAGCCCGTCAGCCTGGCTGCACCCCTTCCAGGGCGCGTTTCAGGGTGTGGCAGAACGTTCAGGGTTTGGGAAGGGCCGGATCTGACTCCCTGTTAGTCCTCTCTGCAGACTGGGGACCGGGCAAGGCAGGGCGGGCGGGGAGAGCAGACGGCTTCAGCTCTGGGGCTCCTCTGGCGCTTCTCCACCCTCTTCTCCAGCACTGTCCGCTGTCCACAGCGTCAGGTTGTCTCTCAGCAGCTGCATGATGAGGGTGCTGTCCTTGTAGGAGTCCTCGTTGAGAGTGTGCAGATCGGCCATGGCCTCGTCGAAGGTGGTCTTGGCCAGTGAGATGGCCTCCTCGGGGCTGTTGGCTATCTCGTAGTGGAAGACAGAAAAGTTCAGGGCCAGGCCCAGGCGGATGGGGTTGGTGGGCGGCATCTCCTTCTTGCTGATGTCCATGGCCTCTTGGTAGGCCGACCGGGCAGAATCGATGATGCGCTTCTTGTCATCTCCGGTGGCCACCTCGGCCAGATAGCGGTAGTAGTCACCCTTCATCTTCAGGTAGAAGACGCGGCTCTCTGCCTCCCCAGCCTCCTTGATGAGGTGGGAGTCCAGCAGGCCCAGCACGGTGTTGCACACACCCTGGAGCTCCGTCTCCACCTTCTCCCGGTACTCTTTCACCTCGGGGCCTCTCTCTTCCGACCCCTCCTCGTTGCTCTTCTGTTCGATGCTCGACAGGACCCTCCAGGCCGCTCTCTGGCCGCCCACCACGTTCTTATAGGCCACGGAGAGCAGGTTTCGCTCCTCACAGGAGAGTTCCTCACCTTTTTCCACGGCCCCCTTCATGAAGGCTGCCATGTCCTCATAGCGTTCCGCCTGCTCGGCCAACTTGGCCTTCTGGATCAGACTGGCTCTCTCCATGACTCCGGGGACAGACAGGGGGTGAACTGGCTGCCTTGAGACCAATGCTGGATTCTGTGCCTCTCTTGCTCTGGGTCTGCCTTTTGGCTGGGGTGGCAGGGCCCGGAGAGGGTTTGGGAGTGGCCTGGGCGGGCCTGGGCCCTGCCTCCTCCTCTTCTCCACACCCTTTCCGGCTCTTCCTTAAAGGTAAAAGGGCTGGGATGGGATGGGGTGAGTCATCAGGACAGTCAGCAGGAGAAACCTGGCCATGGGTCCCACCTGAACAGGCATCCTTCCTGCTTCCAGACTGCCCCCTGCTGTTCAGCGCGGAGTTGCAGGAACATTCTAGATCACCAAAATCAGATTGTCTTTCAGGGGGTCCTTCCAGGCGTAAGGATGGCTTCAGCCACTGGGCTCCTTTAGCCTGGGCAGAGAGAGCCCCATGAGCTGGTACAGAGGGCTGGGATGGTTCTGGTGAGAATTCATGTGTAGGCAGAACTAGACAGTCTCCCAAACACTTCAGCAGCCCTGATCTGATAGAAGAACCCCCTTGACGGCTCTGTAGGGCTGCAGAGGTAGAAACATCAAGTCTCAAGAGGAGAAACTGCTTTTAAGGTCACCAGCTGCCAGCTCCCTGTTTCTTCTGACTTTTCTCCCATTGAGGCCTCTGGCCTGGAACCCATTATCTGGAATTGAGAGCTAGACTTCTTCCTGAGTCCGCCCAAAGACGGTTCCATCCTTGGTCCTTGTTCTCCTTCGAGGTCCCCTCTGAACACCCAGAATGCGCAGGTGGCATTTCAGGGTGCCACTTAATGGAGTGTTTAACGAGTGGCCTCTGAAGCTTCAGCCCAGCCTTGGTAATTAGTCACCCAGTCGGTGTGTTGGCCACCTTCCCCCATGACAGCACGATTTTTCCTTTCAAGTTGGTGGCCTGTTGACACTTGTCTGAGACCTTACGCTCCGGTTCCCCACGGCAGGTCACCTGTCCCTTCCGAGCTGCCTGCCGTCATGTATGAGCAGGGCTCCCAGAGGGCGGGGGCATAGCTCTCTGACTGTCCCACTCTTGCCTGACTCAGACAGCCCTGTCAGAGGCTGGGAAGCAGGCCACGGGGTGCTCAGTCCAGTTTGGTCCCCCAGGGGGGACGCTAGCAACCTGGGGAGGAAGACAGGGTTGAGAAGGAGCCAGTGATGACACACACCATTTTGTTTTATGGGGCAGCAATTCCAGCTCAGGGAGATACCCCACTTGACTCCCAGAGGTTCCAGTCCCCTCTCGTCGATCAAAGCCCCGCCTCCAACTGGAGAGAAGCCTCCTCAGAGATGGAGACCACTTTGTTCCTTGTCTGGTTGGGCCCTGTCTTCAAGCCTTATCAAGAGTATGGGTACTGAGGGGTAGGGTAGGTTCCTGCTCATCTGCCTCACCCCCCCAAGCTTAGACGGGACTCCGGGGTCCCTTCTAAGGAACCTTCTCCCTGGGACCCAGCCAATCTAAGCCTTGAGCCAGGACTGTTGCACAGCCTTGCCAGTCTTCTCCCCCACCCCGTGCCTGATCACGCTCCTTGCCTCTGGGAGGGAGGCGTAGGCCTCAGGACACGATGGCGTGTGCTTGTGTACCACAAGAGTAAAGACTCTTCAGATCCTGGCTAACTCTACGGGGTTTCCCAGGAAGCGGATGGGATTTCCCTCCTGAGATCCCCAGGGCTTTGCCTAACTGGGAGCACAGACACAGGAAGGGATGGAACGAAATTACACTAAAACGTCACATTAGGGAAGGCCATGGCAGTGCACACCTAGAATCTCAGCGCTCAGGCTGACTGACGTGGGAGACGGTCCAGTTGGTGGCCAGCTTGGCTACAAAGAGACTCGCTGCCCTGCTTCCAACCTCCAGAAAAAAAAAAAAAGGTTGGGATGTAGCTGGGTGGGTGGAGTTCCTGCCTAGATGTCTGGAGTTGGGTCCCCAGTATAGGGGATCTGCAGAGACTGTTGCACATCTGTAATTCCAACACTCACGAGGCAGAGGCAGGAGGATCTCAAGTTCGAGGCCGGTCTGGTCTACATACGGAGTGCCCCATGCTTGGTTTATGCAGTGGTGCTGGGATTGTCCCCAGGGATCCTAAGAACTCTGTCAGCTAAACTACATCCTCAGCTCCCATCCCTGTCTTTCTTTTCTAGCTGGGTTCTCTGGAATGAGGAACGATCACAAACTATCCACACCGTGTGGCTCAGCCAGGTAGAGAAGGGGTCCTGTGCCCAGACTTCCCTCTCCAGACTGACAAACGGTTAGGTGGGATGAACACTGACTCCTCCCTTTCCTTCTGGAACATTCCTTGCAGCGCTCAAAGGCTTCCCTTGGCCCTAGTCATCTAGCCTAGGCTTCCCCAAGTCCTGGGGGGCAACTTGGAGATCCCAGGGCACTAAGAGCTTGGACTTCAGGGCCGACCAAAATTGTAAGTCCAAGAAGGGAGTGTTCTCACGCCTCTTAAGCCAGGAACATGGTGGGTGTCTAGAGCCAGGTTCTAGACCCTCGGCAAGCTTCTCCCTCCTCCTCCTCCTTCTCCACTGAAGCCAGGCTGCTTGACACTCTTGCCGGCTCTGACCTGTAGATCCTGACTCAGTTCCTGTCTCAGTCACCACCCTTTGCCTCCAGGCTTCCACTTCCCAAGTCCAGGAGCCCAGGCAGGCAGGAGGCTGCAGGTCCTGGCAGAGCATGGGGCTCCAAAGCGGCTGCCTGAGTCAGCAGGATGGGAGACAAGGCTACAGTCCAGTCCAGGGGGCTCTCTGCATCCTGGTGGCCACTGGCCACCTTTCTGGAGTGACTGGCAGCAAGAGGGATTCTTACTAGTCTAGAAAGAATTTACCACAACTGGCAAAACCATTTCTTAGGTAATTTCTCGCTTTGGAATGATCAAATTCAGCAGTTGACCAGAGGTCCTCGTGGTTGGTTTTAAGAATAGTTACGGAGGACGCTTAGGTGATTCAGCTGTTTGCCTGTTTTTCTTCTCAAGTATTGCTGCTGTTCGAGGTAGCCTCCTCTGCTAAACCAGTCCAGGGTATGAGACAGTGTGGAATTCATAGAAACAGGCCCGAATGAGGTCAGCATGCAGAACTGCATTCCAGCTGGGTCATAAGAGGCCTTGGGCAGGTCCCTTCCTGCCCCTCCTGGGCTAAGGCCTCCCCCCCAGTAACAGGAGGCTGGCAGCTCTGTCCTGGGTATGGCATTCTCCAAGTTTAGGGCTTCTCCAACCACCCTCCCTCTTCCTGCTGTGGTAACGCAGCTCTGTTGGCTAGGTGACCTTCTCATTTGTAAGAAAGCTGAGATCACCTTTCTCTTTGGTTACGGGGAGAAAAACAGCCTAATACTTAGCAAGCCCTGATAAATGGTAGCAGCAATACCGTCGCCTGGGCTTTTTTTTTTTTTTTTTTTTTAAATAATTTATTGTTTGTATTTTATGTACATGGGGGTTTCGCCTGCATGTATGTCTGTGAGGGTGTCAGATCCCCTGGAACTGGAGTTACAGATGGTTGTGAGCTGCCATGTGGGTGCTGGGAATTGAACTCAGAACCTCTGGAAGAACAGCCAGTGCTCTTAACCCCTGAGCCATCCCTCCAGCCCGGCAATTTCCTTTTATGTTTACGTACTGTGTGTTTGTGTGTCCATGTGTGTCCTTGTGGAAAGCACCTGGGGAATGGGAAGCAGACTATGGACTACCTTGGGTTGGGCTCAACTGGGAAATGTGAGCTTCAGGTTGGAGTTTGGCGGCCCCCCCACCCCACCCCACCCTCGTTTTGGACTAGGCAGGGTTTTTCCAAGTTCAGAGTTCAGCTAAGCCTTGAAGGTCTCTTGGGAGGAATGAGTTCTGGAGAGAGAGCCAAGAGGTCACTTCCCCATGTCCCTCCTGGCCTCTGTCTCCAGAGCAGCACTGGCCAGCCAGAGCTGGGCTGGAAGGGAGACGAACAGTTGGTTCCCACACACCCACAGCAGGCTCCACCCACGGCCCCGAAGAAAAGTGGCAGGAGACACTCGAGACACAGGAGACACTCGAGGCTATGGCAAGAAGAGGGAGGTCTTTATTTCTGTTACAAAAGGTAGTGGACAGCAGGTGAACAGCCCCCATGCTGGGCGCAGCGAATCTCCCCAGGCCTGGCCCATTTCCCTTTGGGTCCTTGGAAGAACGTGGAGCTGTGTAGCCCTCGGTGCCCGGGGCCAAGGATACAGGCTCCCACTTCACATCCTCCTGGGGGGATGGGGGCGTGGGAACAGTGTTGAGCCCTTGTGCTCAGAACAGTCGCCAAACTTGTTCAGCAGCGTCGGGACACCCAGATAGCTCCCGAAGAAACCTGCTTGGCTTGCCTATGGCTCTGCTGACTTTGGGGGGCGGGGGGGGGGGGAAGGCTGTAAGGCAAGATTCCTGAAGAGTCTTGACACTTCACAAATCTGGGGAAGGGGCATGGCGGGAGGAGGGGAGGGCGAGGTTCAGCAGGGGTACAGTATTGAATATTGGGCTGAGGCTGCAGTATGGCTTTGTACACTCTGGCCAGCAAGGAGTCGGGGTGGGGGCCAAGAGGTCAGCACCTGCCCACTGTGGGGGGCTCCAGAGAGCTCACAAGTAGGACAGGCTGGGGGACGGACCCTGTAGGCACAGATGGTGGCAGATGGGCCACAGGTTAGGCAGGTGAAGGTACAGGGCGCCCGGCTCCCCCCAGGCCACTCCTGAAGAGGCAGAGAATGGCGGTCCTCAGGAGCTCCTTCAGCCCCCGAGCATACTGGACGATCCCGCAGGATGGCAGAGGAGGAGGAGAGAGAGGGTTAGTGGATGGACGGATGGAAAGAGGTAGCCTGCAGGGGCCCCAGTGGGGTCAGAGGCTACCACAGCAGCTGCCCCGCTCCCAGAAAAGGGCCAAAGCGCAGGCGGCAGGAGAGAAACCAGGCAGGCGAGAGAGCTTGGCAGGGACACAGAGCAGGATGCAGAGGTGTTAGTGACCTGACTGAGGACCCTGCACACCACGACAGACACTGCCAGCACAGGCCCAGGCCCTCAGAGCACGTGTGCCGCCCTCCCCAGCCTCACCCTTCCTCTTCTTAAAGGACGGACGCTCCAGTCCAAGGAGGGATGGGGCAGGACTAAGAGCTCTCTGTTTGGGGGACCCCTGGGGACCTGCCATCACCAGCACACACACCACACCACACACCAGACAGATGGATGGACTGCTCCATGGGTTGGTGAGCATGCGATGAGGATGAGATGGTGTGTGAGGGAGTGGGCAGAGCTGGCTGACAGGTGAGACATGGTCTTACCAGCTAACCCTCTGCAGAGAGGCCTGTTAGCTCCCCTCAGGCTGTGCAGGAGATGGCAAAGTCCTGACAAGTGTCCTCCTGGAGGAGATACCAGAGAGGTCGGCCTGTGTTAGCATCTGCTGTTCTGACTACCTAGGAGGTTGGGTTGGGGCAGGGACAAGAAGCTCTAACTGGCTGCCGGGCGGTGGTGGTGGCACACGCCTTTAATCCCAGCACTCGGGAGGCAGAGGCAGGTGGATCTCTGTGAGTTCGAGGCCAGCCTGGGCTACCAAGTGAGATCCAGGACAGGCGCCAAAGCTACACAGAGAAACCCTGTCTCGAAAAACCAAAGAGAGAGAGAGAGAGAGAGAGAGAGAGAGAGAGAGAGAGAGAGAGAGAGAGAGAGAGAGACTGTCTCCACATGGTTTTGGCTGAGGGATCTGGGATCAGGGTGGAAAGTCAGCAGGAAAGACTCAGCAGGTACCAATCCCTGAGGCCCAAGGAGGCAGACATGCTGAAGGCAGTCAGGGGGGTTAGCCCCAGCTCCTCGGCCTCAGAGTGCCTCCAGTCGCCTGCCTGCCTGCCTCCCATTTCCCAGGGAAGACCCAAGTGTGTCTGAAAGAACCCAGAGCTAATAAGCTGCAAGCCAGGGACTCGGCAAAACAAAAGCCAACAAAAACCAAACCAAAGAAAAGCAGCTCTTAAAAACACAAGTTTTATTACAAGCGGGAACAAAGAATACTGGCTTAAACAAAAGGCAGGTTAGGGAGCCCTCCTCCAGCCCCTCTGTCTACCTCCCAGGGCCATGCAGGATGGCCTAGGACTCTGAAGCTATCTCTCCCAGCCACCACTTCCCCCTGTGTCCGGGACCCACTGGCCTCAGGAACAAGGAATGGAAGTTAAGTGACTTCCTAAGCTATGACCCAAGGGCTTCACCCACCTGAAGGGCCAAAGCGGGGCCTAGAAGAACAAGTCTCTATTTTGATTAGGAACTACAGCTCCCAGCAGAAGGAGGATTTGCTATGAGCTCCTGGCCAACACACATGCCTCCTGGCCTATTCTATTTCTTCCTTCATTTCTAATCAGCAGAAATGCATCGTCTCCTAGATCCTCGCACTGGGGCCCATACTCAGAGCAGAACACCAAGGAGGGGGTGTGGCTTTGCAGAATGGCAGCTGTTCCCCAGACCCGTCACCCCACCCACCACACCTAGCCTCAGCCTGTTGGGGCAGAACACAGCTGGGAGCCTGACCTGGGGGCTGGGTGGCAGAGTCCCCAGCCACTGTCTGTCTGTCTGTTGGCTGGGGCAGAAGGAAAGAGGGCAGGAGCCCAGGGGTCTCTTGTGACTAATGCACATCCTCCCAGTCCCCATGCCTCAGGCTGCTTCTGAACACAGGGTAACAGGGAAAGGGAACAGCCCAGGGAATATGGAAGTCAGCTGTATTTGTACACAGGTGGACGGACACACACACACACACACACACACACACACACACACACACACACACACACACACTCAATCACCCACAGCTAGATCTGCTGTAAAAAAAAATGTATTAAACCACCTAGCCTTCTGAAAACCCTTGACTTGGCACTACACAGATAGTAACACATTAACTTCTATTTTAAAAAAGGGTATGTAAAAAAGAGGTCTATAAAATTGTGCAAAATACCCAGCATTAATAAACCCGTTTCAAGTATTGCCAGCATGATCTAACCCACCCACCTCTAACCCTGACTTGGAAGAGACTTGGGGGGCACAGGAAAGGATCCTTAGCGTCTCCGTGGGCTGGGGAAGGTAGGATCCCCATTCTACTGTGCTGCCCAGGACTCTACAGGAGCTGAACTTCTGGGGGCCTGGATGGCCGGTCTGACTGCCTCTGACACCGGCTGCCTCCCACCCTCGGCCCAGGCTCTCTCTACTGGTACCCAGCTCTATCCTATTGGCCAATTCCATACAACCCTCCCCGCAAAAAGCCCACCAAAATAACCATGATCATCACAAAGGGAACGCAGGAGCCCCGGAACAAAGCAGTTCAAGGAAGGGCGCTGGCCTGAGGCCACCTGTCCTTCAGGGCTAGTTGCTCAACCGTCCTGCTTCCAGAAGCCTCTTGACTCCCCGGGGCCTGTGCAAGCCTCCAGCTGGGAGGCCGTCCACTCAGCTCTCACCCTCACTCACACTGGGCCTCCCTGGGCACAGGCAATGACTTGGCATGGTCCCCTTGGTGACCTCTCGAGGCTGTGGCTCTCCTCTCCTGCCACTGATCAGCTCAGGAACCTAGGGTCCGAACTGTGGGAACACCTGGGTTTGGGGAGCAGAGGGCCCAGCTATGGGACAGTTCAGAGAAAGCCACGCAGGATGGGAAATAAATACGAAAAGACTGGAGTCTTTGGCAGCTCTGCTTCCCTCGGGTGGTACGGGGAGGGTCCCGGCAGGCGTGGAGGGCGGCAGGTGGCAAGCACTGAGTCACATTCAGGGGTGGCCTCCTACCATGCTGGCGTCTGGCTTGGCCCCACAGGGTGGCTCGTCACTTCTGATGGGCGAGGGCAACACAGCGTCAGACTGCACGAATCCCCGCCGGTCAATCAGGCTTCCAAAACACAAGGACAGGACATGAATTCCCGATACGGCTCCAGGCCAAAGGCCAGGTGGTGTCACAACACAGACAATGTCTTCCAGGAAAGATCCAGCCCTAGGAAAGCTGGGCAAATGGAAGCTGCTTCCCATTCAGGAGTTCAAGACCCTCCCTCTGGGACTGGTGAGATAATTCAATGGGTGAAGGTGTTTGCCACCAAACCTGATGACTTGAGTTCAACCCCAAGGACTCATGACCTCCATATGCGCACCATTGTATGTGTGTACACACACATGTAAATACATGTAAAATAAGACCTTCTGAACACTTAGCTTTTTCCATATAATTCATTCACTAGTTTGGTTTTGTTGTTTTTTTATAATTATTACTATTTTTAGACAAGATCTCATTATGTAGCTCTGCAGATTGTAGACTGTCCTGGAACTCATGATGTAGACCAGGCTGGCCTTGAACTCACAAAAATCGACCTGCCTCTGCCTCCCGAGTGCTGGAACTAAAGGCGTGAACTACTATGCACAGCTTATTATTTTTTGAGACAGTGATTCACTCTGCAGCCCTGGCTGGCTTAGAACTCACTATATAGACCAAACTGGTCTTGAACTCACAAAGATCTGCCTGTTTCTGTTCACATTAAAAAGGCAGGTGCCCCTGGGTGGAGATGGCGCATGCCTAATAACCCCAGCACTGGGGAGGCCGAGACAGGTGGATCTCTGTGAGTTCGAAGCCAGCCTGGTCTATAGAGCGAGTTTCAGGACTACACAGAGAAACCCTGTCTCAAAAGAAAAAAAAAAAAAAAAAAAAAAGGAGGTGGGTACATGCAGTAGTGCCATCATGTCAGAATGTTTTTAGGACCCCCAAATGGCCTTGCTCCTTGAGGATGTAGCTGAGCATGACCTTGAACTTCTGACAGGCCTGCCTCTACCTCCCAAGTTTATTCATTGTTAATTCAAACTGACTCAGCTGTCTGGGTGCCAAGAAGCCAGGCTGCAGGTGAGAGAAAAGAAAGAAGGAACAGCTATTCGGAGGCAGTGGGAGACCTACTTCTGTCTCCCTAGTTGGGGCACATCTGAAGGAAGGTCCTGTCCCCTCCGTCCCCATGGCCATTTAACGCCTGTTCTGGAGCTCTGGTGCCCTCTGCTGTCAGCACCGACATGGAGCCTCCTGGCAGGGCTGAGCCACTAAGGTTCCGGGAGAGGGTGGTGACCTCACCACGTGCAGGAAGAGCATGTCACCCAGTGTGGTCACGACAGTCACTGTGGTATCTCTGAGAAGTAGGGTTACACAGACTACCCTATGATCTTTACTATGTTGTACTTTTTTTCCCATTTGAAACAGTTTCACTGTGTCTCCTAGGCTGGCCTTGAACACGAAGCAATCCTCCTGCCTCAGCTTTCAAGTGCGAGGATTACAGGCACGTACAACTATGCCTGGTTGTACTTATTCTTATTCTGCAAATGAGTACATGTGATTAAAACTAACAGCTAACAGCCTTCCTCAGGATTTCTGGGTCATCCAGGAGAGCAGAGGACAGCAAACAAGGAATCCATGTACGTGCAGGGAGAAGGCCTGCTAAGGTCCAGACTCAAGGCCACCTCCCCGAACCCTCTCTCTCTCTCTCTCTCTCTCTCTTTTTTTTTAAGATTTATTTATTATGTATACAGTGTTCTGCCTGCAGGCCAGAAGAGGGCGCCAGATCTCATTACAGATGGTTGGGAGCCACCATGTGGTTGCTGGGAATTGAACTCAGGACCTCTGGAAGAACAGCCAGTGCTCTTAACCGCTGAGCCACCTCTTCAGCTCACCCCACCCCCCCCCACCCCCCCACCCCCCACCCCCCACCCCCCCGCCAACCCTCTCTTACCTGGGAGGTAGAGGGCCACAGAGCACAGCACAGCAGTTGGTGACAATACTTTTATGGCTGTAGGGGTTGACAGACGCCTCACCTCCCCTCTTGCTGGACCAAGACCCTTTGATCTAGAAAGAGGAAGAAGCCTGGGTAAGCTCCCTTCTTCCAGCCTCCCTCCCTGGAGAAGAGTTGGAGACTCCCGTGGAACCTACTCCCATCACACCTGCCTCCTTTCTCTTCACCATCTAGAAAAGGGACCCAGAGGCCGGGGAGTCCACAGAAACCAGTTCTGGTTGGACTACTGGAGGGAACAAGTCTTCAGAGGAGGCCTCCAATGAAGATGGGGGACTTCCGGGTGTAGGGAGCTCTCTAGTAGAGACTAGAAGGCTCCAGCTAGCACAGAAGACAGAACCAAAAGGAAGTCTCTAGAGGAGGATGCTTGGGTAGACTGCCTCTCCCCTGGCTGCCCATCTGTGCCGATAGGTTTACATACTGGACACAAGCTAGCATCATCTGAAAGGAGGGACCCTCAATTAAAAAAATGTCCATAAGATCCGGGTATAGGCAAACCTGTAGGGCCATTTTCTTCATTAGTGATTGATGGGGGAGGGCCCAGCCCATTGTGGGTGGGGCCACCCCGAGCTGGTGGTCCTGGGTTCTATAAAAAAGGCTGAGCAAGCATGAGGGAGCCAGCCAGTAAGCAGCACTCCTCCATGACCCCTGCATCAGCTCCAGTCTCCAGATTCTTGCCCTGTGTGAGTTCCTGTCCTGACTTCCTTTAATGAACAATGCTGTGGAAGTGTAAGCCAAATGAACCCTTTCCTCAACTTGCTTTTGGTCGTGGTGATTCGTCACAGCAATAGTAACCCTGACTCGGACACCAACTGAGAGGGGGCAGGATGGGGGGCACGAAGCCGCTGAACCACTGTGACCCCACCACTCCACTCCCCGACCTCGGACAGTCTGCCTCTGGGAAGCCCTCTGTGGAAGGCATGGAGGGGCTCAGCAGGAAGTTGCCCACTTGCTGGGCCAAGCAGCCCTTTCTGCTCAGGCTGCCATAACACCTGCAGAACTAGTCCTGAGGACACCCAGTGGGGGTGGGGGCCGGGCTGGGGCGGATGTCATTTCCGCCCTTATCAATGTGCTCAGTTTTGTTTTCCCAAATGAGAGTGTGAGAGGTCATGGGATTTTTTTGGGGGGAGGAGTTGATTTTTTGAGACAGGGTTTCTCTGTGTAGCTTTGCGCCTTTCCTGGAACTCGCTCTGTAGCACAGGCTGGCCTCGAACTCACAGAAATCCGCCTGGCTCTGCCTCCCGAGTGCTGGGATTAAAGGCGTGCGCCAGTGCGCCACCACCGCCCGGCTCCCATTTTACTTTTTGAGACAGACTGTCCATTCTAACCTTGAATTTGCAGTTCCTGTCCCAGCCTCTAGAGCAGCCGGGATTACAGGCCTGAGCCACCAGACTAACCAAGCTCCTGTTCTTTCTCTTCCCAACCCCCCTTTTACTTCTCCCCAAGTCAGTATCTCCCCACATAGCCCAGTCTAGCCTCAAACCAAGGATCGCCTTGCCTCGGTCTCCTAAGTGTCGGGATTACAGGGATGTACCACCATACCCAGTCTGCAATGGATCCATTTCTCTTGGATGGTGGGTCTCTAGAGGATCCATGTTATGTGGCAACCCTGGGAACACACGCTGCTGTTTTCTCTTTGTGGGTTGAAGGACAGCGAGGGGAGGGCATGTCTGGACTGGGGACAGTGGGCGCTCAGACAATGCTGGCTGGTGAGGGCTTACAGGGGAGTAGGTAGGAGGGAGCCACGCTGCTCTGTGCTGACTCTCAAAGCACAGGACCTGCCGCGTGTGGGAACGCGGGCTCTGACATTAGGCTCTCTCTGGGCTCCCCCAGCAGGGCTGCCCTGGACCACCCCAGGCTCCCCAGCCCTGCCCAGCTCTACTCACGTCTTCGTTCGTCGTCAGGTTGGAGGCGACGAGGTAAGTGTGGAACCCTGAGAGGCCCAGGATGGACCAGATCGAGAAGAAGCAGATGACCAACTCCAGCACAGTGGGACCATCAAGGACACATGTGTGGGGGAGGGTGGAGACCCTGGGACCTGTGCTCACCCTTCCCCACTCACCCCTCCCTGGAGCCATACCCCTGAAAAGCACAGGTGTTCTAACCTTTCTGTGATCCAGTCATCATTTCTCAGCGGATCACCTCTGCACCCCCAAAACAGGATGGGAGTCCTGAGGAGCAAGTCAAGATCTGGCTAGGGATGGCCCGGGGAATTCTAACCACAGGCTCTTGGCCACGACATGGTCTAGGGAGCTTGGCACCCCAAGGAACATGCAGGCTGGTGACGTGACTCAGGGGGTAGAGGCGTTTGTCTCCAAGCCTGCTGGCCAGAGTTGGAACTTCGAGTTCCTCTAACCTCATTTGTGTGCTGTGGCACACACGTGTTCTCTACTGCCCCATGCAAGTCACAATAAACAAAGATTTAATTAAGAAACACACTTGGGGCTGGAGAGATGCCTCAGCAGTTTAGGGCACGGACTGCTTTTCCAGAGGACCCCTGTTCAATTCCCAGTACCCACATGGCAGCTCACAACTGTCTGTAACTCCTGACACCCTCACACAGACATACATACAGGCAAAAACAATGTGTGTGTTATATATATATATATAAATAAATAAATGCACTCTTTGCCGGGCCTTTATAGACAGGGACAGTTTCCTGAGGTTGCTTGCTCAGCCCCCCCCCCATGACAATCCATTCAGGATCAGCTCTAGGCCGGGTGTTGACACAGTAGAGTGGATTCTAGGGAACATGGCCCTACCATCCTCCCACCCATGAAGAGGCCTCAACTCCCACCCAGGGCGACAACTGGAAAAAGATATCTTGCTGGTGTCTCTTTCAGAGTGGACAGGAAGTTGCTTTCTCGAGAACCTAGGAAGGAAGGACAGAGACCCAGCTCAGGGTGGTGACCACTGCCCCTTGCTAGGGCCAAGCTCACCGGTCAGGCCTCCTCCGCCCCTGTTGTCCCCCCCACTCACGCAGAGTCAGGTGGGTGACCACGCAGGCGAAGATGAAGGCCGTCAGGAAGGAGAGGGAGAGGATAAACGCATAAAAGAAGCGGTAGTTCCGTCTCCCGACACAGTTGCCCACCCAGGGGCAGTGATGGTCAAACCGTTCTAGAAAGGGAAGGAGTCAGAGTGGGTCTCAGTCAGCACTGGTGGCTAGTCCCCCCCCCAGGCTGACACTGTCCCATCCTCTCCCCCAACAGCAGCTGACTCCTGTCCCTCCCTTGGACACACCCTACTTGCAGTCCTTGATCATCAGATCCCACCCACTGCCTGACACATTCCCTCTATTCTTTTAGCTCCATAGTAACTCCTTCAGATGTAACTACAAAGCCACTCCCTTAAAACGTCTCCTGTGGCCTCAAACTAGGTAGGGGTCCTCTGTCACCCGCTCTGTTACTCTCTTTTACATAGCTTTGCCCTTGAGTGTTGACATTCACGCAAGACATGGTTGGCCTCAGACCCCTGAAATCTCCAGGATCCAAGAGAGTATCTGGTTCACAGATTCACAGACCATGGCCTATTACCAGCTCCATACCCACAACTCTGGGCCTAAGGCCCAGAGAGGGCTGGGCCGCTAGGTAACTCACGGAGAGCTGGCACCAGAGGCCAGGGCAAGGGACTGAGCTCATACCAGCGCTAAGTCCCTGGGGGTGGGAGTCACACCCAACTGATGAGGAAAGTCCTTGTGGGAATCTGGGTCATAAGCCCGTTTTGGGCCTTATGCCAAGGCTGGTGCCCTCTAAGGAGGTGGGTGGGGCAGACTGGTAGGGATGAATAACACCCACTGAGTCACCCACTTCTCTGCTGCTGCCCCAGCTCTCCTCTTGAGGGAGTGCTGAGCTGGCAAGATGAAGTCACTGCCCTGGGAACTGCGCACTGTCACCATGGCTCAGCTCACTTGGGTGTCATATAGATTCTCCCTTATGACACCCTCCCAAGGGACCATTCTGGGTCCTCGTCAAGCTGTAGAGCCTCCGAGGAGCAGGGTGAGGGGACAGACCTAGCAGAGGAGGGTGGTCAAGAGGCACCTGCCCGTTCTGGCCCAGGCTCTCCACCTCACCCTCCAGATTCTCACCCTCCCCGCCCTCTTTCTCAGTTCCATCATCCTCTCTGTCTTCCATGTTACTGCTCCAGGCCTCAGGGATCATGGACCTACTGAGGAATGGACTGAAGCCTCCAGACAAGTTCAAGGCCTCTGTCTGCTGAAATACTTGGGGACTGGGGGACAGGATATACCAACCCTGGGCCAAGAGGTGTCCCTGCCAATCCGGGAGAGCCAGCCTTCCGGCTCAGCCCTAAGTATTTCAGATGTTGCCCGTCTTGCCCTACATGTGACTTCCTGCATCCAAGACTCAATCTCTCAGGGGTCCCAAGGCCTCCCACTCACCCACACAGTTGTCGCAGACACTACAGTGTGAGGTCCTGGGCGGCCGAAACATCTTACAGGTGAAGCAGTACTTCAGTTTCACCATCTGCCCGTTGATCATCACCTCCCGGGTCCGAGGGGGCGGTCGGTATGTGGAGCTGCCTGTGTTGTCTGGGGGTGGGAAGAGAGAAAGAGGATGCCCAGATGGGAGTGGGGGACGACACACTAATGCAGGGTCAAACGTTATGAACTGCTTACAGGCCCAGCACTCCATTCAGGCCTGGGACTGTGCTCATATCTCACACATCTGCTCACATACCCGCGGGCCGGCCTTCACCCCGAGAAAGGCCATCAGGGACAGAGCTCCTAGAAAGGTTTAGGGAGGTCATGTGCCTCTAATCCATGAGAACTTCCCAGTTAAAGGAACAAGATGAGCACCCCAGGGAAGTAACTGGGTCTAGAACTTGGACATCTACAACCCACTGGTCTGACCGCTCACCAAAGCCAATGATACTTATAGAGAAGAGCTGGACAGAAGGTGGCTCAGTGTTAGTGAAGGATGCTTCCTGCCCTCCCAGAGGACCGGATTCTGTCCCCAGCACCCATGTCAGGCGGCTCAGCTCTTCTGGCAGTCACATGCACACCTCCCTCGCCTCACACATAATTAAAAACAAAATCTTAACAAACAACAAAACAACATCAACAGAATGTCAGAGCTAGGATGGTAGCTCGTGCTTGTAATCCCAGACACTGTGAAACTGGAAAACTGTGAGTTCAAGGCTAGCCTAGACTACAATGTGTCTCTCCCTCCTCCTCCTCTTTCTTTTTTTAGAAAAAAGATGTTTATTGACCCCACTGTAAGACAGAAGTAGGTAGCAGAAGAACCACCTGTTTGTTTTCTTGTTTTTTAATGGAAGGAATAACAAGTTTTCCCAAAGTCTACAAATTCCACATGTTCTGTAGGATGAGTGTCTCCAAACTGAATTCACGTGATCTGAGTTCAGATCAAAAGAGTGTGTAACCAGCCAGGCATCCAGCACTTGGGAAGCAGAGGCAGGCAGATCTGTGAGTTCAAGGCCGACCTGGTCTACAGAAAAAGTTATAGGTCAGCCAAGGCTACACAGAGAAACACTGTCTCAAAGAACAACAACAACAACAACAAAAAAAAAAAACAACACAAAATAGGGTCTCACCATGTATCCCTAGCTCCTGGAATTCACTATGTAGGCCAGGTTGCCCTTGAACTCACAGAGATCCTCCTGCATTCACCTGCCAGGTGCTGGAACCACCAGCCCAGTCACTTATTGTGTTGATATGGGTGCTGAGCTTGGGGACATTCATCAACCGGGCTCCTAAACACCAGTCTACTGCAGTCTCCAGTTTGCCTGCTCACCTCCAGTGAGTAGTGTCTGAGTGCTCACCTCCAGTGAGCAGTGTCTGAGGGCTCACCTCCAGTGAGCAGTGTCTGAGGGCTCACCTCCAGTGAGCAGTGTCTGAGTGCTCACCTCCAGTGAGCAGTGTCTGAGTGCTCACCTCCAGTGAGTAGTGTCTGAGTGCTCACCTCCAGTGAGTAGTGTCTGAGTGTTCACCTCTAGTGAGTAGTATCTGAGGGCACTAGTCCAGGTACCCAGCATGCACTGGTGAGGCACATGCATTCTGATCTAAGTTCCAACCACCAAAGAGACTCTTATCATAACCTTGACCACACATGTTTAAAATGCAGTTAAGCACCTAAAGATTTCCTCTTTAGAAGAGGAAGTACGAAAAGGCAGGGGTTGGGGCCCAGGAGACTGAGTCAAGTGAACTCTGGGTCTTAGTTTTCTAATTTGTAAAACAGGATTCACCGGTAGAATGGTGAATACATTTTGGTCCTTTGTGAGACAGGATCTCATGTAGCCCAGGCTGGCTTAAACTCACTATGTAGCTGAGGATGACTCTGATCCTTTCACCTCTCACATGTTGGAATTACAGACATATAACTACCACATCTGGCTCTATGTGGTGCTGGGAACTGAGGCTGGGCACACATTCTACCAACTGAGTCACACACCTTGTCCTGTTTGGTTTCTGCGACAGGGTATTACTTCAGAGTAATCTGGTCTTGAACTCAGGCAGACACATTTACTTTATCCCAACACATGCTTTAAAGGTAAGATCATTTTCAGCATCCCTACCTTACAGCTAAGACTTGCTCAACACATTAAGTGACTTGCCCTAGGCCACACAGTACACAGCAAAACCAGGATTTGAACCTAGGTCTCAAAGTTCAGGTTTGAGGTCTTTTCACACAATTTGTAGCACCCTGGTAGGGTTGCAGCTCAAAAAAGCACTTTGACCAGCATACCAGATCCTCAGGTTTAATCCCCAGTACCATCCCCAAATAAATAAATAATAGAAATTATCCAGATTCCTGCTGGGCATGTTGCAAGCCTAGTGCTTGGGAGGTAGAGGCAGGAGAATCACGAGTTTGAGGCTACCCTCAGCTACATGGCAAATTTGAGGCCAACATGGACTACATAAAACTTTGTCTTAATAAAGTGGGAGGGGGGGAGCAGTGGTGGCGCATGCCTTTAATCCCAGCACTCGGGAGGCAGAGCCAGGCAGATCTCTGCGTTTGAGGCCAGCCTGGGCTACAGAGTGAGTTCCAGGATAGCCAGAGCTATAACACAGAGAAATCCTGTCTTGAAAAGAAAAGACAAATAAACAAAAGAATCAATTCATTTCATCTTATGTGTGGGGGTGTTTTGCCTGCATGTGTGCCTGTACACCACATGTGTGCCTGGTGTACATGGGGACCAGAGGAAGGGATCAGATTCCCTGAGACAGGAGTTACAGACAGTTCTGAGCTCCCATGTGGGTGCTGGGAATTGAACCCGGGTCCACTGGAAAAGCAGCCAGTGCTCTTAACCGCTGAGCCATCTCTCCAGTTAAATTGCTCCTCCCCTAAGTTACTTTTCTTAGGCATTTGTGGAGCAACAAGTAACTACTAGGGCCTTTGTGCAGACAGCTTCTTTGCAACTCATCCTTGCCTGGCCAGTCAACAGTCTGCGTGTCCTCCCCAGCCCTCTGCCCCCTCCCCGCATCGCCCTGATGCAGGCCAGGCCCGTATCACAAAGAGCTGCTCCAGAAGACTTCCTCTCCCACCCCTCTACACAGCCACATCCTTCCTAATGCCCCTTCCAAGTTACTTCCTAGCTCCAAACACTTTCCCCGAGTCCTTTTAAGACAAGACGGAGGGCTAGAGAGATGCTCAGTAGTTAAGAGCCTTAAATTCAGTTCCCAGCACCCACACTGAATAGCTCACAATGACCTGCATCGGACATCCTTCTGGCCTCCTCAGACACCTGAAGACATATGGTGCACACAGACTCAAACAGGCAAACAGACATACACAGAAATCAAATAAATAAATCTTAAAAAAACAAGAAACACAAGACTGGCCAGGCAGCATTTTGCAATCCCAGAATTTAGCAGGTAGACATAAGAGGCTCAGGAATTCAAGCTCAGCCTTGGCTACCTAGCAAGACTGAAGGAAGCTGGGACTGCATGAGACCATGTCTCAACATCTTCAACCATTAAAAAAACAAACCTAGCCGGGCGATGGTGGCGCACGCCTTTAATCCAGCACTGGGAGGCAGAGCCAGGCGGATCTCTGTGAGTTCGAGGCCAGCCTGGACTACAGGATAGGCTCCAAAACTACACAGAGAAACTCTGTCTCGAAAAAACAAAAACAACAACATAAATAAATAAATAAACCTAGGGGCTGAAGGGCTGTCTTAGTGGTTAAGAGCATGTGCTGCTCTTGGAGAGGACCTGGGTTTGGTTCCCAGTACCCACATGGTGGCTATCAACCACCTGTAAGTCCAGTTCTAAAGAATCTAATGCTCTTACCAGATGGTGGTGGCGCACACCTTTAATCTCAGCACTCAGGAGGCAAAGGCAGGTGGATCTCTGTAAGTTTGAGGCTAGCCTGGTCTACAAATTGAGTTCCAAGACAGCCAGAGCTGTCTTGAAAAACCACCACCAAAAAAAAAAGAAAAAAAAAAATTGAATGCCCTCTTCTGGAATCCATGGGCACTGCATGCATGTGGTACACAGACATACATGTATGTGAAGCACCCATACACATAAAATAAAAATAAATCTTAAAACAACAATAAACAGCCTAGCTTGGTGGCACTCATCTTTAAACCAGCACTCGGGAGGCAGAGGCAGGTGGATCTCTGTGACTTTGAGGCCAGCCTGGTCTACAAAGTGAGTTCAAGGACAGCCAAGGCTACACAGATCCGCCTACCTCCGCCTCCAGAGTGCTGGGATTAAAGGCATGTGCCACCACCACCCAGAAACAAGCTTTATTCTTTTGACAGGGTCTCATTGTAGCCCAGGCTGGCCTCAAGCTTGCTGTGTATCAGGATGGCTTCGAACCTCTGACCTGCCGGCCTCTACCTCCTGAGCGCTAAATTTTTGTGGTGCTGGGATTAAAACCAGAGCCTATGAGCTAGACAAGCACTCTACCCACTGAGCCGCCCCCAGCCCATCCTCCCGCCTCTCTTTAAGATTTAAGTATTTGTTATGTAGACAGTGTTCCTCCTGCATGTACACCTGCACGCTATAAATCTCAGTATTGACGGTTGTGAGCCACCATGTGGCTGCTGGGAGTTGAACTCAGGACCTCTGGAAGAGCAGCCAGGGCTTTTAACCTCTGAGCCATCTCTCCAGCCCCTTTCTTTTCTTTTCTTTCATTTCCCTCTCTCTCTCTCTCCCTCCCTCCCTTCTTCCCTCCTTCCTAACTGGCCTGGAACTCAGAGATCTGCCTACCTCTGCTTTCCAAGTGTTGGGATTAAAAGTGTGTGTGGACCCAGCACTTTTTCCCTTTGGGGTACTGGAGAATCAAATCCAATCAATACCTTTTACACCCCAGGGAAGTGCTTGCAAGGCCACTAGCTACATCCACAGCCCAAAGAACCAACTCCTGCAGGGGTGATCAGGGCCTTTCTCCCACACCCCTTCCCTAACAGGGATGCTGCTGCTGCTGCTGCTTTGGATGTCCTGTCTCTGGCCCCAGGACACCCCGGCCACTTCCTTTTTCTTCTCTCACCAGGCTTCACCAAAGCCCAACCTCATCTCCATGACCCTCGGCAGCCACCTCAGGCTTTGTAGACTCCTGCTCCTCACACCACACCTGTCACTGCATGATGCTGTAGTAGGACCTGTGTGTGTGTGTGTGTGTGTGTGTGTGTGTGTGTGTGCCTCCTCCCTCGAGCTAGACTATAACAAGGCAAAACAAGGGCAGTCCTGGGGCTAAGAACTAGGAGGAAGAGAGCCAAGGAAGAAGACAAGCTTTAAGGCTGAGAGGCAGGCTGGGAGTTCAAGTCCTGACCTTTCCACTTAGGAGCAGGTGCTTCTGGGTACTTAACCGCTGCCTCACAGAAGCAGATGAGCGCACCACAATGCCCAAGGCTATAAGGGTATAAAGACCAGACTGGACGGCTGGGAAGTACCTACTTAGATATTCACAGGAGATCCCAGAGGCCCAGGCTCACAAGTCTGAGAACACTGAGCTTGAATCCCGCCTGGAATTCTACTTGTTACAAAGGAAATCCTTTCACTTCTCCCTCAGTAAAACAGAGGTCAGGTGGTCCCATGCTCTCTGCTGTGGTGAGGCGGGGAGAAGTACAGGCCGCCTGAGGCACAATGCTGGTGGCCTTGGTCACTGACCTTGGTCCTGACCAACACGCCAGAACATGCCAGCAGGTAAAAGGCCAGCTCTTTCCAAGCTACTGGCAAGGCTCCATACCAGACCCCAGGTCCTGCCCACTGCCCCGGGGCTCCAGCGCTGGCCAGCTGCCCACTGCTGTCTCCCTGTCCTGTACAGGAGCTTTCAAGCTGGTAAGATACAAGGCTACACATCTCTGCCCAACCACTTACTGAGGTAGGCAGATCAAACCATTCGGCTTCTCTGATCCAAAGAAATCAATAAAACGGAACAGAACTGACTCCACCCCCCAGGGTTGCTGGGAGAACTAGCTAAGAATTTACTAAGTGGGGTGGGTCAACACCATGTCTAGCATTTAGCAAGAGCCTGGGGGAGGCTGTGCACCCCTATCTGAAATACTGGGAACCAGAAGTGTTTTAGATTTGGGCATTTTTCAGATTTTAGAATATCTACATATACATAATGGCATGTATAGAGAGTGGAACGCAAGCCACACATGAAATTCTCTTACATACGGGGTCTATGCAGGTCTTTTACACATAGCCAGAAGGCAATTTTTTTTTCATTATTGTTTTGAGACAGGATCTCACTAGGTAGCCCTGGTTGGTCTGGATCTCACTTTGTAGGCTGGCTTTGAACTCGCAGAGCGGTACCGGCTTGCCTCTGCTGGGATTAAAGTATGAGCCACCTCACCTGGCTTCAGACGTAATTTATGGAATATTTTTAGTGCACCTGTGTTCAGACTGCAATCTGCTGGGTGAGGTCTGCTGTGGAATTTTCTGGTTGGGTCTCAGATTTTGAAGCATTTAGGATTTTCAGGTAAGGGATGCTGAGCCTTGTAAGTAGAAGCTAACACTACTATTGTTGCTATAGGAACACCACAGACACATAGTGAGTTAAAGAAAACTCTGGGAGTGAAGGGCACATCCAGGCCCTCTTCAGTATTGTGAGAACCTCCTGGGAATCTCACCGGATCCCAAAGATCCTCCTCAGGACACACGGGAACCTTGGTCTCTCCCACAAGGTAGGGAGGAGCCCTAGCAGCATGTTCCAGTCTCTGGGAGTGAGGTTCCCTCCCTCCAGAGCCGTGACAGAGAAGGGAAGTCTGGGAGTGAGGTTCCCTGCCCTCCATAGCTGTGACAGAGAAGGGAAGTCTGGGAGTGAGGTTCCCTCCAAGGGCCTGGGGACAGCGAGCTGGAGCACAGGTGCCACTCAGGTGCTTGGCAGCCATCACAGTTTGGTCAAAGGAGGCTGGCGGGGGCCATGATGAGCAGGTCTGCCTGCCGCCTGCTCTGCCTGGCAGCTACCACCTCCGGCAGCTTGTCGCCCCCAGAGCAAGTCCACCGCTACTCCTGACCAAAAGCTCAGTCTGTCAAGGGTCAAGAGGGAAACATGATTACCAAGGTGCACTGAGACCGTCTCCCTGAATCACAGAGTATGCAGGCCGGGCAAGGTCACAAGGCCACATTCTGCAGACGCAAAACCAAATTAACCCGGATTAGAAGGCGGGGCTGAGATCAGAATCTCTGTCTCCCAAGACATCCATTCCTTCACACACAAGCATTCACTACATGCAAGATACTGTACAGGCCTGGGTGTGGTGGGTAAGGGACCCATACAGATAGATGAGCCAGAAATGTCTGCTCACTCTATGCCTGCTTGGCACACCACAGTAATATATATTTATATCGGTGGTTAAGAACACTGACTACTCTTCCAGAGGACTTGAGTTCCATTCCCAGCACCCATGGTGGCTCATAGCCACCTATAACTCCTGTCCCAGAAGATCCAATGCCCTCTTCTGATCTCAGTGGACACTGGACACCCATGGCGCACAGACAGACATGCAGACAAATCATCCTCATGCAAGGGTGTGAGACAAGGCCTCGCTTCGCAGCAAGGTTGGCCACCACCTGAGGGAAAAAAATACTCACTAAAGGAAGGAGGAAGTGGTTAAGAAATGCTTCTTGGCCGGGCGGTGGTGGGGCAGGTCTTTAATCCCTGCACTTGGAAGGCAGAGGCAGGCAGATCTCTGAGTTCCAGGCTAGCCTGGTCTACAGAGTGAGTTCCAGGACAGCCAAGGATACACAGAGAAACTCCATCTCAAAAAAAAAAAAAGAAAGAAAGAAAGAAAGAAAGAAAGAAAGAAAGAAAGAAAGAAAGAAAGAAAGAAAGAAAGAAGAAAAGAAAAGAAAAGAAAAGAAAAGAAAAGAAAAGAAAAGAAAAGAAAAGAAAAGAAAAGAAAAGAAAAGAAAAAGGAATACTTCCTGGCTGGCTGGGCCTCTAGATGCATCTCAGAGCTTTCTGTATGACCAACTCTTCCCCAGGAAAGCAAACAGATGCCCACACACTGGTGAGCGCCCTGGCCAGAGAGCCTTCTAGACAGGAAACGCTAGAGGAAGTCATTTCAAGAACTGGGGCTCGCCTCTCCCCATGCGTGCACGGCTGTGAGAAGCAGATGACCTCCCCACAGCTTCCTCCTGCCTGAGGTACTGCCAGGACCCATCACACCTTCAAAGTAGCTCTTTTGGCTGGGGCTGTCAATGGGAGCCAGTACTGGTGTGGACCAAGACCTCACTCCACCAGGGCAGGGCGGGCCTGGGCTACTGGAAAGGCTTTCCCTTCGTAGTGCTAGAGGGGGAGCCCTGGGCTTCTCACGCGGGTGGTCTACCACTGGTCTCAACTCCAGAGAAGGCTTAAGGAAGGGAGGCCCCGCCTGCCTGCCACCCAGCCGTCACCACAGCTGTTAGCACCTGTCCCCAGCACCAGCTCAAGGCTAGCCATAAACCAACCTTCAAGTTCTGGTCTCTGTCATCTCCACATGACCACTTCTGTTCATCCCTGAGGTTGAGGGAGCCCTGCCACCCACCAGGCTTAGTGCAAGGCGGGGGGACACAGGAAGATGACACAGAGGCCGTGACTGTGTGGCCATGGAGAAAGCAGTGAGTCAATGCCACTGACGCCATGGGCTGACTTGGGACCAGTTTGATTTCACTTTGAAACGTGGCATGGCTGCCTGTCAGCCTTTAGCGCCTCAGTGTCTTCGCTTTAAAATGGGCAGTAGGAATCTTCTAAGACTGTACGCAAACAAGAGACGGCATTTTATTAAGGCTCAACCCATAGCTACTCAGTTACCGATGTTGGTGTCTATAATCTTGAGAATACAGAAGCGGGGCTGGAGAGATGGCTGCCCTTCCAGAGAACCAAAGTTTAATTCCCAGCACTCACATGGCAGCTCACAACTGTCTGTTCCAGTTCCAAGGGATCTCACACCCTCAAAACAATGTGCATAAAATAATAAAATAAAATATTAAAAAAAAAAAAAGAGGGGCTGGAGAGATGGCTCAGAGGTTAAGAGCACTGACTGCTCTTCCAGAGGTCCTGAGTTCAATTCCCAGCAACCACATGGTGGCTCACAACCATCTGTAATGAGATCTGGTGCCCTTTTCTGGCCTGCAGTCATACATGCTGTATACATAATAAATAAATAAATCTTTAAAAAAAAAAAAAAAAAAGAATACAGAAACTGGGTATGGTAGATTCTACCTTTAATCTCAGCACTTAGGAAGCAGAGGAAGGCAGATCTCTGTGAGCTCGAGGCCAGCCTGGTCTACAAAGTGAGTTCCAGGACAGCCAGAGCTACACAGTGAGACTCTACCTCAAAAAACAAACACACAAACAAAGAATAGAGCTCTTTTTCTGGGGGGCGGGTGTCATAAGCATGATGATTGGTTATTCGCCACTGTGTAACACATGCTTCCCACAAACCTTGTAACAACCATATCGGCACATTACCCATCTAACGGGAAGGGAAATACCGAAAAGCCAGGTGTGGCGGGACATGGCTTTAATCTCAGGAGGCAGAGGCAGGCAGCTCTCTGTGAGCTAGAGACCAGCCTGCTCTACAGAGTGAGTTCCAGGACAGGCTAACACATGGTGGAGATGCTGTCTCAAAAACCAAAACAAAATAAAAATAACAAACAAAATACCCCAAACACCACCAGGAATAGAGAAGAGAGCCAGGTAAGACGTCACATACCTGTGCTCCTAGCAACTGGGGGGTGAAGGCAGGACTGGGAATTCAAGGCCAGCCCAGCTACCCCAGACTCTGTCTCAAAACCTAAACCCAGGCTGGGGAGGTAAGCTCAGCTGGTAGTGTGCTTGCCTAACATCACAAAGCCTGACTCTGATCCCCAGGGCCATGTGAACTGGGTGCAGTGGTTCCCACCCTAGTAACCTCAGCACCTGGGAGTGAAGGCATCAGACGCTCCAGATCTTTAGTGAGCCTGAGCTACATAAGACCCCCCCCAGACAAAACGAAACAAACCAAAACCCCCAAATTAAAATAAAACACAAAGTGGCAATATACCTGATAGAATCAGACACCAGCTCAGCAGGGATGGGTGGGCGGCGCCCAGGAGGGGAAACAGGGCAAGCAAAGGAAAAGGCCCAGGGGCCCTGAGGTCCCACATCGTTGGGATAGGGGGGTGGGGTGGGAGGAAGTGGGGAGGCTGCTGCTGGCCTCCTGGTGGCTCTGCCCACGCAGGGAGTTTCCTGCACTAGGCTTGAGAATCATGGTCTGAGAAAGTTATTTCCCCTTCCCAGTCTCCATCCTTCTACTCCAGCAAAGGGAAAATCTCGCCTACACCGAGAACCTCACACACCTCCAGGTACCTGCTTCAACGGCCGCCATGAGGGCCAGGAACCCTGCAACCTCGCTTTCTCTTACGTGATCACGGTCCGTGCAGAGCAAACAAGTCTGGCTTTGTCCTCACGGGGCCTACATGAATTTCTCTTTTAAAATGTATAGTCACATGTCACATAAAAGCAGTTTCAAGAAAGACGTCATTGTGTCTCTAGGTGATTTCCCATGCAAATGTCACAGAAAGTTCTCAAACTAAGGAGGCTCTGGTTCCATTAGGTGGCTTAATGGGGACCTCAGTTATAAACGGAGTTTGTCAGTGACTAAAGCATTGTTATATAGCATAAGGCTTATTTGAGAGTGATTATTTTTTGGGAGGGGACTCCACAGGGTCTCACTATGGTGGTCTGAAACTTGCCATGTAAACTAGTCTCATAAAAAAATGAGTCATTTGTAGGGTGGTGGTAGCTCACAGAGGCAGAGGCAGGTGGGTCCCTGCTATTTCAAGGCCAGCCTGGTCTACATAGTGAGTTCCAGGACAGCCAAGGTTGTCACACAGGGAAACCCTGTCTCAAAAACAAAGAAACAAACAAACCAACCAAAGTGAGCCACCTGAAGGGAAACACTAAAGAGATGACAGGAGGGGCTGGAGAGATAGCTCAGCGGGTAAGAGCCACGTTAGTCTCGAAAGAGACTCAGGTTCGGTTCCCAGTACCCACACGGTAGCCCATAACCACCCAAACTCCAGTTCTTATGATCTCTGCAGATACCAGGCATGCACATGAATGGCGCACATATATTCACGCAGGTAAAACACTCAGAAATTTTACAAAAGAGCTGGGAGTTAGGTGGGCTAGGAGCCTGTAACCCTAGCACCCAGGAAGACAGAAGCGGGGGTGGAAGGGGGGGCACTCGCCTGGTCTGTATATTGAGTCCATATATATCCAGGCCAGCCAAGGACACACAGGGAAACCTATTTCAAAACAACTAACAAACAAAAGACAAAAACTAATGAAGGTAGGGCTGGGACATGGGCAGGGTAAAAACACGCAAGCTGAATTCCAATGACTGCTACTCAGGAAAGCAAGCTGGGGGTGCTAGGGAGTCACCCAAATTCTAAGCTTAGGAAGGCCAGAGGCCAAACAATTCCAATCAGAGAAAGCAGGAGGGTGGCCCGGTCAGCAGAGCCCTGAAGCAGCCCGGGGAGGAGATGAGGCAGGCCTCCCTGAAAAGGCTCTTGGTCGGCCAGGGATGGACACAGAGAGCAGATGGGACAGGCTGTGAGCATCACAGGGCACCCCAGAGAGCAGACCTGGTGTCTGTCCTGGGAGTGTGGCTGGGCCTAGGTGAACACCTTGGTGTGGGCTGTCTCCCACTGGATCAGGAATGCCTCAGGAACAAGTTCTGACTCTTGAGCAACTGTCCCGGGGCCTTGGGGTGATCTAGCAAAGCTGCCCACCAGCTGACGAGCCCAGACCTCAGATGAAGGTGACCAGCTGCCTCAGTTTACCTCAGGTGCTCTCCCAAGACGAGGCTTTCAGTTCTAAAACGTCTTTGTTTTAGTGCTGGGCAAACTGGGAGGAGCTGGTCCCCTGCTGTCCCTGGTGGAGCAGCAAGGCTCAGTCCCTGCCCTGCCCCCCACCTCCCCCCCAGTTCCTGTTCCTTTGAACACTCACCTCAGAGCCAGAAGGGCTCAGGGACCTTAGACCCTTTCAAGAAAATGTGTCTCAACTCTGACAGAAGCTTCCTGGCCACATTTCAAAATCTAGGAACGATTCAAGCAGGTGGCAATGATGCCACTCTCAGACTCTGCTGTTCTCAGATGAGTCTCATTCCCAGCTCCACACCACCCTTTCAAGCACGGCTGCCTAACGGCACGACTCCGAGGCACGACTCCGCATGCTCGGCTAACAGCCCTGCTCGGTGGCCCCGGGCCTGGCCCCGCTCCCTCCTGCCCCGCCTCTTGCCCTGCCATCTGCCTGGAGGGCTCCCTTCAGGCAGGTTCTCCTGCTTGAAGCCTCACAGGGTACCAACCGTCCCCTCTTGAAGTCTCACATACACAACACACTCCTGACTCCTCCCAACTAGCTTCCAAAGGCTCTTCCGGTCAGACCTCTCCACCTCACCCTGGCCTTGACCCCACAGGGTAGGCTTCCTATCAGATCCCCGTCTTTAGATTCTGGCCATCCAGCCCGGCAGCGGTGGCGCACACCTTTAATCCCAGCACTCAGAAGGCAGAGGCAGGTGGATCTTTGTGAGTTTGAGGAGGCCAGTCTGGTCTGCAGAGTGAGTTTCAGGACAGCCAAGGCTACACAGAGAAGCCTTGTCTTGAAAAGAAAAAAAAAAGTTCAAAGCAACCAGGCGGTGGTGGTGCATGCTTTTAATTCCAGCACTCGAGAGGCAGAGGCAGGTGGATCTGAGTTCAAGGCCAGCCTAGTCTACAGAGTGAGTTCTAGGGAAGGCAGCCAGGGCTACACAGAGAAACCCTGTGTTGGGGGGGAAAAAAAGAAAGAAAGGAAAAGAAAAAGACTCTTGTCATCCATTTGGCTGCCAGGAGGCATTGTATAGAGCCGGCATTTAACTGCATGAACCCACCCTGTCCTCCCTGGGAGACACCAAAACCTCTCACATGTCCCCAGTGCAGCAAATAGAGCTCCCGGAGGCTCCCTTTCATTCCTCAGCCATCCTTCCATCCACCCCTTCCTTCAGCTAACACCACTGAGCTTCCCGCACGGTGATAAGGTAAACCAGACACCCATGTCTTCATCTCCCTTGCCTGAACACCCCAGCGGAGAACAATTTCTTCATGACCACCACGTAGCCCCGTGGGAATGTCATAGAAGGTCTAGCCCAGGATACAGGACATTAAAGTGGAGATAAAAGGATGGAGGGGGTGCATCCCTGCTGCCATCCCGAAACACAAAGCCCGGGGGTGAGAAGAGGGCACCCTACTCCCTCCCTCTCTTCAACCCTTGGCCCTGTGACCCCTTGCTTGGAGTCTACATTTATACATCTGGGGTCACCCTCTGCAGATGTGAAGATCTGTGGGGAAATCAGAGGACAGTGCCGGACACACAGATCCCAGCTCTCCCTAAACATGGGGATTACTGTTGTTACTGGTCAAGCAGCTGGGGAGCCAGGGGATTCCAGGCAGCCAGACACGGAGGCCGGGCTGAGCTGCACAATAATCCTGCTTCAGGATTAGCCTGACTGAAGTGGCCGTGAACCCAGAGGCTGTGAGCAGCCCAGGTCGTACACTGAGGAGATGCATGGGGAGGCCAGAGCTGTGCAAAGGGGAAGGAAGCTTCTAGAGAAAGACCACGGGTGTGGTTGCTCCACCCCCATGCTCCACCCCCTTCCTGGGCCGAGGAGGAGGCAAAGCTGAGAGGTATATCCTCTCCAGGGCCCTCCCCAGCCGCTCCAGAATCAGCAAAACAATTCCTGGGGATGGATGTGGCTGGGCTCTGACATTTACAGGTCACTAGATCTCACCAGGCCAGCTAGGCGGTTAAAAGCCTGTGTGTATACAGCCTTCTTAGGGCAAGGAGCCAGCCATGACCGGAAACCCTGGAGGTGTGCAAACATCCG
The DNA here is from genome assembly GCF_004664715.2 of Peromyscus leucopus. Taxonomy (NCBI): domain Eukaryota; kingdom Metazoa; phylum Chordata; class Mammalia; order Rodentia; family Cricetidae; genus Peromyscus; species Peromyscus leucopus. Next base: position 134,407,667 of record NC_051064.1, read on the forward strand.
AGGCACTTCTCAGCAGGAAGGAGCTGGGGTGGGGCCAGCTGAGATGCAGGTCCTGGCCCTGGGCAGACAGCTCTCTCCTCGGGGGAATAAAGGGCTAGCCACTCAGAGGCCTGGGAGGGCAGGTTCTTTTCTGGGCTCCCAGAGTTCCCTCCTCCATGCTTTCACCTTGGTAGACAGACCCCTTCCTTCCTCACATGGCATCTAGGGCTTGGCCTGACCTCTAGGCTAAACTAGTCCATGCTCCATGCTGCTGCCCCCCAGCCTGGTCCCCTGCCCAGGCCTATGTATGCCTCCTTCTTTGCTCATACACCCCCCCCTACCCCCGCCAGCCCCCTCACCCCCGCCAGCCCCAAGTCCCGTGCCTCTTCCCTAACATCCTTTTTATTTGTTTACTGTCTTTCTTGTACCCTGGAATGTCACCTCGACCTCCATGAGGACAGATTATTGTCAGTTTCCTTCATTCCCTGTCCCCAGCATCTGGAATAGCTCATGGCACACAGCAGGGGTTCAATAAATGTTTCATGATTGAATGAATAAAGAGTACACAAACATTTAGCCTAGTGTTGGGGAGCATGCCTATAATCCTAGCACTTAGGAGGTGAAGGCAGACAGATCAGAAATGAAGGCCATCCTCAGCTACACAGTGAGTTCAAGGCCAGCCTAGACTACATGCTACCTTGTGTGTGTGGGGGGATATGAACACCTAAGAGTGGGCTCAGGCCAACCTCTGCCTGGAGGTGCATCACAGGTCTTGACGAACTGTGCGCTCTTTTTTTGCTTGGTTTTTTTCCGAGACAGGATCTCACTATGTAGCTCTGGCTGTCCTGGAACTCCCTTTGTAGAACAAGCTGTCCTGGAATTTACAGAAATCTGCCTGCCTCTGTCTCTGGGATTAAAGGCACACACCACCACCACCACCACCACCACCACCACCACCACCACCACCACCGCCTGGCTTCGGCTGTGTGATCCTGAACCATGTACTTAAACTCTCTGTGTCTCCTTTCAATGAATGAACAGGAAAAGAGTAATAACACTGACCCCACAGGCTGATGGCCTATCAGTAGTCACACATGCAAGGGCAGCTCAAAGCGTGGCCCTGCACCCTGGATGCTAGCATTTCTTGCTTACTTATTCGCCTGCTTGCTCATCGGCCTCCCTCTACAGTGTCAGCCCCAGCCTGCCTTGCTCAGGGCTCAATTCCTTAATTCCTAGCAAAGGGCTGTAGGAGGGAAAACCAGGCCTCCTTTCACATCTGTCTGGGATGTGGGGCTGGGGAGCTGGCACAGGCTGGGAGTGGGGCTGGGGGGCTATCATGGGCTGGGAGTAGAGCTGGGGAGCTGGCACGGGCTTGGAGTGGGGCTGGGGGGCTATCACGGGCTGGAAGTGGGGCTGGGGAGCTGGCACGGGCTTGGAGTGGGGCTGGGGGGCTATCACGGGCTGGGAGTGGGGCTGGGGAGCTGGCACGGGCTTGGAGTGGGGCTGGGGGGCTATCACGGGCTGGGAGTGGGGCTGGGAGTGGAGCTGGGGAGCTAGCACGGGCTGGGAGTAAGAGCCTCACCAATCTGCTTCTCCAGGGCGGCTGCTTCACAGATGGTCGCCCGGGGTAGGATGCCAGGGTCAGTGAAACTGGTCTGCAGGAGGCAGCTCATGACGAAGAAGAAGAGGATGGCAGCGATGATGGGGATGGCCAGGGTCAGCTCGCGGGCCAGGTAGGGACAGCTAGGAGAGAAGAGATGCAGATTACCCAGGGCTCCCAGGACCTGTTCCTGAAAAGAGCCTCTCCCTGAGGGCAGGGGAGGTGAGTGCAGCCCCTCCCAGTAAGTGCCCAGAGCAGACATTACTAGTTAATCCTGGACCTTTTCCAATGTCAGATGAGGTCAACAGATACTCTCCCTTACCCGACACTGGCAGGCAGGTCCCTCTTCCTCCATCCCTTCCTTTCAACAGGAACTTGCTAGATAGCCCAAACTGGCCTGAAATTTTCTAAGCTGGCCTTGAACTCTTTTTTTTTTTTTTTTTTTTTTGGTTTTTCGAGACAGGGTTTCTCTGTGTAGCTTTTCGCCTTTCCTGGGACTCACTTGGTAGCCCAGGCTGGCCTCGAACTCACAGAGATCCGCCTGGCTCTGCCTCCCGAGTGCTGGGATTAAAGGCGTGCGCCACCACCGCCCGGCTTTGAACTCTTGATTTTACTGCTTCCACCTCCTGAATACACACACACACACACACACACACACACACACACACACACACACCACCATACCTAGCCTTCATTTTTTTTTTTTTTTTTTTTTTTTTTTTGTGGCAGCAAAAAACAAAAAACAAACCCAGGCCACAGCTCGATGGCCTGAGTGTGGTACTGGAACCCACAGGATGAAAGAAGAGTGACTCACAAGGTGTCCTATTGGTCACATGCACACCATGGCAACACATATGCATACATACACAAAATAAATAAAATGTAAATGGTGGGGTGCACGGCTTTAATCCCAGCACTCTAGAGGCAGAGGCAGGCAGATCTCTGTGAGTTCGAAGCCGGTCTGATCTACAAAGCAAGTTCCAGGACAGCCAGGACTGTTACACAGAGAAAAATCTGTCTGGAAAAAACAAACAACAAAATAAATAAAATGTAATTAAAAACCAAAGAGAGAGACAAAGAGACAGAGATGGAAACAGAGAAGGACAGGGGTTTCTTGGGCTCACTCTAAACCCCTGGACCCAAGGCATCTTCCTACTAAGAGCTGGGGCCGCAGGTGAACACAACACTGTGTCCAGTTCAGTATCCAGCATTTTAGTATTTCCTGTCTATGGGTGTTTTGCCTGTATGCATGTCTGTGCACCATGTGCATGCCTGGTGCTTGAAGAGGCCAGAAGAAGACACTGGATGCCCTGGAACGGTAGTCAGAGATGGCTGTGACCATGTGGGTGCTAGGATTGAACCCGAGGCCTCTGGAAGAGCGGCTAGTGCTTTTAATCACTCTCCAGACCTATCCCAGCACTTAGCTGCAGCCTCAGCTCTCAGTCCTTTTAGTAGACACAGAACTTCAGGAAGCCATTGCCAATTAAGGGGGCTGCTACTTGAGATGACCATCCATGGCAATGTAGCAATGTCATTCATTCACTCATTCATTCATTCATTCACTCACTCAGCCAGCTTCTCCACAAATATTTACTGAGTTCTTTTTTGTACCAGGCAACACTCTCAATAAACAGCAGGAATCGTGGCTATGACCATGACGAGAGTCTCTCTGCCGTGTGGCTTACGGGTGACTGGGAAAAGAGCCCCACAGACAGGGAACTGCCACACATGGTGATGCATACTGCGAACAAAAGATCCCTGAAGGAGATGATGCTGCAGCCACACCCAGAAGGAGGAGGAGAGGGCTAAGGAAAGCAGCATGCCCCTGCCACCCTAGACACTAACTCCAGGCTGATCTAGGATGGTTCCAGAAACAGCTTGTGGGATGCCCTGCTCCTCCCTCCCAGCAGGCAGGCTGCCCACCACAAGCTTCCGCGTGGCTCCTGAAGCTCTCACTTCCATTTTAGGGCTGTAATGGTCGGGGGGGGGGGGGGGGGGGGGGGCGCATGGCTTCAGGATGAAGTGGACCTACTGGGGCGCGCTATGGCCGGTCTTCTTTGTCACTCTGCCGTCCACTCCAAAGCCAACCACCTTCTGCAAATGTAAATCAATCTTGGCAGTTCCCTGCCTGAGACCCTCTGGTGGCTTCAGATGGGCTCCAGACTCTCCATCGGCCTACGAGGCCAGCCTTGTCCTGAGATTTGCTGAGGTTCTCACGACCATCCCTAATACCCGTTCCAGGGGATCCAATGCCCCCTTCTGAACTCCCCACGTGGTACACATATATACATGCAGATAAAACACTCAAAGACATAAAATAAACAAGCCGGGCTGTGGTGACGCTTTGATTCCCGTGCTCAGGAGGCAGAGGCAGGCGGATTTCTGTGTGTTCGAGGCCAGCCTGGTCTACAGAGTGAGCAGCCAGGCTACACAAACAAACCCTGGCTCAAAATAAACAAACAAAAATTAACTAATTTAGGGAATGGCAGCTCACACCTTTAACCCCAGCACTCTGAAGGCAGAAGCAGACAGATCTCTCTGAATTTGAGGCCAGTTTGGTCTATACATTGAGTTCCAGGCTAGCCAGGACCACAGAGTAAGATCTCATCTAAAAAAAAAAGTTCACTGCTTGTGTGGTTGTTACCTGCCTTTGTCCTGCTAAGTGACAAGCTTCTCTGTGGGCACAGACAGCATCCCTCGCATGTTACTCAGGAAATACCTACCATATAAATGGTGCACCCCTCATGGAGAGAAAGTACCTCCAATATATTTTATTTTTCAGTACTACGGACCAAACCCAATGCCTTGTACATGATAGGAAAGCACTTTGCCTTTCTGCTGTCTCCAGCCCTAACACCTGACGCCTTCTGAAGATTTACTATATGCTAGATACTGCCCTAGTCAATAAGTCATTATAAATAATACCTACAGGCTGGGGATGCAGCTCAATGGTAGAACTCTCTACCATGCACAAAGCCCTGAGTTCAATCCCCAGCAGTCCCCAGTAGCACAAAGTAATAATAACAATAGTCATGATGGCAATATCAAATTGATATCTGAAGTACAACCAGACATGATGCTACATGCCAATATCATGGCATCTGAGAGGCTGAGAAAGGAGAATCCTGAGAATTTGAAGCCCATCTGGGCTACAGAGGGAATGCTATCTTTTTTTTTTTTTTTTTTGGTTTTTCGAGACAGGCTTTCTCTGTGTAGCTTTGCGCCTTTCCTGGAACTCACTTGGTAGCCCAGGCTGGCCTCGAACTCACAGAGATCCGCCTGCCTCTGCCTCCCGAGTGCTGGGATTAAAGGCGTGCGCCACCACTGCCCGGCCGAGGGAATGCTATCTTAAAAACATTAATTCTGTGGGGGCACAGTGGCGCATGCCTTTAATCTCAGTCAGCACTCGGAGACACAGGCAGGTGGGTCTATGTGAGTTCAAGGCCAGCTAGGATTACACAGTGAGACCCTGTTTCACAATTAACTAATCAATTAAATGCCTGACGTACATAACAGTCACCATGTGCGAGATACGCTGCTGAGCACTGTACAGGCCTTCTCAAGTCTTCACGGTGACCCTCTAACCTTATGCCCCAAACTTCACACATGAGGAAGTTGAGAAAGCTTAAACAACCTAGACAGCACAGGTCAGGAGTGTTCACGTGACTGAGAAGTTCATGCTGACCAACGGCAGCCAGCTGCTGCCTTTCCACTGGAGCCCGAGGGGCTGTGGTGGGTGGGGTTGCTGCTTGGGCACTGCATCTGCTGGGAGGCTTGGGGCCAGAGCATGTGAACACGGCTTCTGAAGCCTGCAGCGGCCTTCCCCTAAGGACCAGAGCCTGCCAAAGCCAAGGGCTCCAAGTGGGCCACCCTCTGCTCACTCATCTCTTCATGTCTAAGCCTCCAAAAGAACCAGCCCCTCTCAGTGTCAGCGTGGACGGACAGCTCACCTAGTTCATGTACAAGGCCAGCCTGGGGAACAAAGCCTGGGACTTGTAGCGCCCTTGGGAGACACCAACACCAAGTCCTAGGCTCTGATTTCCACAGCTGGATTCAAGGTCACCCAGCCAGCCAGGATGCCAATTACAAGCTGGATCTCAAGACTCTCAGCAAGTGATGTGACCATTCATTCCTCCAACCAGAACCTCCTGTGCACTGGCTCCAGACACCAAATATACAGCAGTGTGGATATTTACTACGCTCACGGAAAAGACAGGCACAAAATGACCAAACGTGTGTGTGTGTGTGTGTGTGTGTGTGTGTGTGTGTGTGTGTGTGTTAGCAGAAGGGGAAACAGTGAAAAGAATGAGCGAACCATGAGGATGCTCCAAACGGTGCACAGGCCCTGAGGCAGCAGGTCAATGAGCTTGAGAGGCTAACTCGGCAAAGAGGACTGAGCCGGAGGACTAAGAGCGAGCAGAGGCCATTATCAGAGCTCTGGCTCTCACCGAGAGGGAGAACCAGGGAGCCTGAAATCTGGTGTCAAGGGGCCGTGGCTGCTGTGTAACGTGGGAAGTGGGGTAGAAGCGGGGAGAGCTGCCTGCTGGGAAGCTCTGTCACAACCCTCCAAACGGGGAAGCAAAACCAGCGGGAAGGGTCTCCCCCAAGAGTCACCCGGACCTTCCCCAGAGCCTCAGCAGTGAGCGCGTCCTACCATCCCTGTCCTCACTAAAGCCTGTCCACCGCTCTGGCTCCTCTTTGGAGTCCTCCAAGTCCCCAACACCCAGCAGGACTATGGGATGTAACCCAACCCTGCTCCCAAAGTCACCACCCAAGAGTGAGAACAAGAGATGAAGGCCAAGTTGACTGATGGTCGGTTCTCCCTTCCTCCTAGGCTGGGAACAGCTCAGGACCGCCATGAAGACATTCATCAGAAGTCCAGAAGTCCACGCTCTGAAGCGTGATCCAAATCTTACGCCGAAGGATCACAGAGCAACTACAGCCAGCACTGCTTCCTCCTGCCTGGGCCATAACCCTGGGCGTGAGCACCACGGAGAGTGGCCCCAGGGCTCTGGAAAAAGCATTTCTACAGCACGCAAGAGGCATGAGTAAGGTGGAAATGAAACTTGGTCGTCTAAGGGCCACGCTGGGGGCCCAGCGCTTCTCCGTGTAAACCACTCTGACTTTTCCCACCCTGACCCAGTATGAAACGCAGAGCATTTTGGGGGACAGTGGGAAAGAAGGAAGCCTTCACCTTGCCGTTGCAGACACACAATCCATGTCCTGGAAAGTGACCTGAGAACTGATCTTTCAGAAAACCACATGCCCCCCAGGAAGTGATTTTTGGCAAACAGAGAATTAATAGCTGCCAACATCAAGTGCTAAAAGCTTGCATGCAAAAGAATAAATAAATGATAAATAAATTTGAAAAAAGCTAAAAGCTCACATGCATGACTGGGTATTAATCGCAATAAAGCCTTCGGAGGTGGGTCCCCATTCTGTCGAGGAGGAAGTGGGGAGGGGATGGGTGAAGAGATTGCCCCAGGCCACACAGTGCGAGGTGGAGCTGGGATCTGGGTTAGCTTCCCTGGCTCCAGAGTCGGAGGTCTTAACTAGGCTCAACCCCAAAGACCGGAGAGAAGCAGGAGGGAAAGATGGGGCTCACCCGGTGGGTGTGCATGCGTGTGTGGGGGGGGAGTGTGTGCGTGCAAAAAGTCACATGGCTGGTGGCTCCAGCTAGAGGCTGAGGGTGGGGTGGGAACTTTGGATGCATGAGTGGCCCTGATAAAGCCCTAAGCAGCCAGTCCTCCATCCTTGGGTCCTAGGATGGAGATGCCGTGTAGGCCAGCCCCGGGTCACTAGAAAAAAGGTCAAGGGCCCGTAAGGGCAATTAAGACCTGTCATGTGAAAGTGCTAAGGTCTCTTTCGTGAAAAGGAGTGGTGCAGCTGTCTGGGTGGGGGAATGGACCGACGGACGCTCCAAAGTGTCCAGAGGGGAAAGAGAGCCAGGTCAAGGTTGGAGAGACACCTGGGGTTCTAGGAAGGTAAGGGAGGGTCAGGAAGCAGCTCCGGAGAAACTAAGGGAAGCGCCGGAGAGGGAAGGGCCAGTCTGAGAGGCCCAGAGATGCTTTAGAAAGGATGGATGCCTTGGGGCCTAGGGCGAGTGTGACTGAGGGAAAGCGGGGATGGGGGGGGGACAGTCTGAGGGAGCCAGGACCCTGCAGAACCTTGGAGGGACTCGAGAAGCCGCCTAGGAGATGCGAGGTGTCCACAGCCAAGGGACACAAAAACTTAGTTGTCTGAGGATAGGCATAAAAGACGCCTAGAGGGGTCAGAATGAGCCTGGGATAGGCAAGAACCGGCCAAGGCTAGGGGGGCAGGCGGACATGAGGGACCCGGCAAAGGCCGGTGACTGGGGCCGGGCACCCCAAGTCCGGGTGGCGAGGAGGGGTGCGGCGGTCCAGGGCGGGCGGAGGCCCGACGGTACACGGCCGCGGGCCGGGAAGGAGCGGCGGCCGGGGGCCACAGCGCACGCAGCGGGGATGGGGGGCACTCACTCGAAGAAGAAGAAGAGGACGGTGGTGCTGAGGATGAGCAGCAGCGTGAGCGCGAAGACGCCGCCGTGGCCGGCCAGCATGAGGCGGCCGCCGCAGTAGAAGCGGTTGCGGCCCGGGAACACCTCCCACTTACGCCGCGGCCGGCGGCCCAGGCTCCCGCTGCCGCTGCCGCTGCCGCTGCCGCTCCAGCGCGGGGCTCCGGGCGCGGGCCCGGGGCTCGGGGCGGGGGGCGCGCCGGGGCCGGGGCGACGCGCCCCGGGGGAGGCGGGCGGCGGGGCGGCCCCGGGGCTGATCTGCTGGTACTCGCAGTCCTTCATGCGGCCGCCCCGCGGGCCTCGGCTCCGCGCCCCGCGGGCCGGCCGCGCCGCTCCGGGACCGGGCCGAGCAGCGGAGGTAGCGGCGGCGCGCGCGGCGCGGGCGGGCGGGCGGGCGGGCTCGCTCGGGTTGGCCCTGTCCGCGGCCGCCCCGCCCCCGGATCGCTCCGCAGCGCCCCCTGCGACCCGCACGGGAACTGCAGGCGCGGCCTCCCCGGCTCCCTCCCGGGGAGGGGGGGCGCTTGGCATGGAGACCCTGGGTTAGCAGTGCGGTGTGCCAGGCGCTCGGCGGAGCCAGGAGAGTCAGGGGGCCGGCCCAGACGGTAACTCCAAGGCCAGGCTCGCCCACCTCTGAGGGCAGGCCGGTAAGGGTGGTACACAATTTGCTTTGAAAGTTCCGAGTGTCTAAAGGGGTGCGAGTGAAAGATGCTGTCTTTTCCTCCAAGCTGTCTTAGACCTGGACGCAGGTCCAACCCTGGGTTACTAGATATCCCCTAAACGGGGATCATTCCCGAGGGCCCCAAGGCTTTTTCAGGTGGAGGTATTCACAACACACCTAATCGAGCCGGGTAGCCCATGCGCCTGGGAGGCTGGGGCAGTTCTTTGTAAGTCTAGAATCCGGGGACTGAGACAATGAGGGTTCAAGGCCAACTTAAGACACAGGGAGAATTTGCGCCCAGCTTGGGCTACAAGTGAGACCATGAACACACACATACTCACACACACTTTATCTCATATGCCTAAGGTCAGGAGTCCAGAAATAGTTTAGCAAATTCTTTTACATGCAGCCCCAAGACTAGCAGGGCTTCTACTGAATTCTCATCCCGAGAGTCAAATGGGGTCCAGTCCCCTTGCGAGCCACTCAGGAAGTTGGCAGAACTTATTTCTTGTGACATGACTTGAGGCCTGGAAGTTTGGTTGAAACTCCGCCCAAACTTACTAGAGATTATCCAATGACTCACCAGGGAGAGTTCTCTAAAGGAGCCTCGTACTTCATGAACCTGACAAGGAGAATTTAACTTCGATTTGCTAAAACAGAGCTTGATTTGGTTTTGCGTGACTTGGGTATCCAGCCCAGGGCCTCACTTGCTGGGCAACTTCACCAGCCCTAAGACAGGGCATTTGTGCTTGTGTGAGTGAATGTATGCATGGGGAGGCAGGGTGTGCGGGCCCATGCATGCATGGAGGCCTGAAGAAAGTATCAGATCCTTCAGGGCTGGAGTTCAGGAGCATATGCAGAATGCCTAAATTGTTCCATGGGTGCCAGGATCCAAAATCTGATAGTCATGATTGTTCACATATTTTTAACGACTGGGCCATCTTTCCAGTGCCCAAGCCAGAGCATGTGTCACTTATTATTTGTGTAGCAGAAATGACACGTCGTCACCTTTGCTCTAGTCTGTGATTGGAAGCAAGTCACAGGTGTTACTGACAATCGAACGGATGGAATCCTACAAAGGTGTGAGTGTCAGAAGGCGAGATCATTGGTGGTCATCACAGAGTCTGTCCATCAAGCCAAAGTTACTGCAAAACCCAAGGACAAGAGACCCAGGGACTGAGACTGGAAGACAAAATACACAATGGAGTGGATCATGGTGGATGTCGCTGGGAATCTCTTCACCTGGGATGCTGCCGTAGGAGGATTGCAGGTGTGAGGCCAGCCGGGGCTTCACAGCAAGACCATGTCTACGAACAAACACACAGTCACTAACCGGAGCCAGACACGTGGTCATGTCATCCCAACACCAGGAGGCAGAGGCAGACAGCTTTCTGTGAGTATGAGGCCAGCCTGGTCTGCACAGCAAGTCCCTCACCAGGGCAAACAGGGCTGAATAATGAGACCCTCTCTTATCACACCACCAACACCACCAAAAAAATATAGTGGCACAGGTTTTTGTTGTTGTTGTTGTTTGTTTTTTGACAGGATTCCTCTGTGTAGCTCTGACTGGCCTGGAACTCAGAGAGATACCCCTGCCTCTGCCTCCCGAGTGCTGGGATTAAAGATGCCACCTCTCCAGCCCCTAATCCTCATCTCAATCCTTGTCACTTTACAGAAGCCCAGACTGTCCTACTCAGTTCCCCTCCTGTTTATATCATAATATCTATTTGCAGATAGCCTTTCTGCTCATCTGTTCAAAAATGAATTTATTTCTAATTATGTGCATGTCCCTGTGTCTTCCTGTGGTCATGTGTACCTGAGTGCAAGCACCCAGAGAGGCCAGAGGCTTTGGATCCTCTGGGAGCTAACGTTACAGGCAGTTGTGAACTGGCCAGTGTGGGTACCGGAAACTGAACTCTGGTCCTCTAGAAGAGCAGTAAGCATTCTTAACCACTGAACTGTTTCAGAATATCATTTTAAGGTGTGTTACTTTTGTTTATGTTGCATTTGTTTAGCTCTGTGAAGCTGTGATTCTTTGCCTGTCTAAAACACCTGATGGTCTAATAAAGGAACTGAACAGCCAAATAGCAAGGCAGGAGAAAGGATAGGCGGAGCTGGCAGGCAGAGAGAATATATAGAGGGAGGAGAGATCAGGTAGCCAGAGAAGGAGGGAGGACTCCAGGGGCCAGCCACCCAGGTATACAGCAAGATTTTTTACAGAAGTTAAGAGAATGAGGAAAGTCCAGAGACAAGTTAATTTAAGTTAAGGAAAGCTGGCAAGGAACAAGCCACGCTAAGGCCAGGCATTCATAATTAATAATGAGCCTCCGTGAGTGATTTATTTGGGAGCTGGGTGGGGGTAAACAACACTGAACCATCTCTCCATTCTGCTCACCTACAAAGATGTGGGGCTGGAGATGTAGTTCATCAGTAGAACATAGCATTCATGAGACCATGTTCCAACACACATACACACACACACACACACACACACACACACACACACACACACACAAGAAAGAGAAAAGAGAAAGAGAGGAGTCTCCTGTCTGTATCCACTCCCCAACCTTCTCATCCTGTCCTATATGAATTTCTTTTCATTGAGGTTGCAATTACATGCTCAAGTTAAAAATAAAATAGTTGGGTGGTGGTGACCCATGTCTTTAATCCCAGCACTTGGGAAGTAGAGGCAGATGGATCTCTGAGTTTGAAGCCAGCCTGGTCTGCAGAGCGAGTTCCAGGTCATCCAGGGCTACACAGGGAAACCCTGTCACAAAACAAAACAGCTTTTTGGATGACTGAGGCAAGAGGATGACTTGATTGCATGAGTTAAATGCTAGCCTGGTCAACAGAGCCAGAACAAAACAAAACACAGAGCCAAAAGCTATGACCTTCCACTTTACACAGCCCGATGCTGAGAGGAAGGGCATTCTTTGTAGATGCAAGTAACTGTTCAGTGCTGGAGCATGTGGGAGTCCTCCCCAGAGCACTGCAAAATAGGGACATCCAATGCTAACCCAAGATAGAGTTGATTTAAATACACACACACACACACACACACACACACACACACACACACAGAACAACAGGAGCAGGGTATTCATGCTCAATGGTAAACACATGCTTAACATAGGTAAGGCCCTAGGTTCAATTCCAAGCACTAAAACAGCCTAAACAAACAAACAAACAAAAACAGAAACAAAACAAGCAAACAAGAGAAAGGCTAGAGCAGTTAAGAGCACTGGCTGCTCTTCCTGAGACTACATGTTCCATTCCAGCACCCACACAGTGGCTCACCACGGTCTGTAACTCCAGTTCCAGGGAATCCGATGCCCTCCTTTGGCTTCCACAAGCCTTTAATCCCAGCACTTGGAAGGCAGAGGCGGGAGGATTTCTGAGTTGGAGGAGAGCCTGGTTTACATAGTGATGCCTTGTCTCAAAAAAAAAGTTAACTTTGAACAAAAATTTGCATAACATGAAGAGAAAATGATGTGTATTATTTATATGTTCACAATTATTATAATTATTTTATCATTCTAATATTGATAAATCATAATTACATACACATACAACAACAAACGAAGGAGATACAAGCTGCTTGAACAGTTGTCTGGAACTGGTCACAAGCGATAGTTGGTATTTGGAGCTTTCCTGACTGTCCATTCCACATCTCCTTTGCTCTCTGTCAGGATCTCCACTCTTTATAATTCTTTCCCTGGTAGGGCAATCCAAATCTCTTTTCCAAGGGCTTTGAATCTTCAGGGGAGCACACCTCAGACCGTCAGTAGTGCCTCTGCGTGGAGCTGTCAAGTGTCAGCTGTCCCTCCCATGCGGGGCAGAGCCATCTGGAACCAGGCTGGAGACAGCAGGAACTCCTTGGGAGGAGGAAGTGCGAAGTCGGAAATGGAGGGCAAAGGAAAATTACCTGCCCATCGGCTTGCTCACGCCTTCACCTTCCACACACCTTGTTTCTTTATATTTTATCCCCTAACACTTCATTATTTATTCTGTGTGAACATGCAGCGGCCTATATGTAGAGGTCAGGGGACACCTTGTGGGAGTCAGTTTTCTCTTTCCACCATGTGAGTTCCAAGGATCTCGCTCAGTTCCTCAGCTGTGGGGGTGAGTGAGCACCTGACCCCCTGAGCCATTTCATGGAGCTCAGGTCGGGTCACGTGACTGCGGAACAGCCTGTGCTTAGGCTTTCAGTCTCTACCAGTACAGCAGCCAGGATGAAGAGAGAGGTCATCTCCAGAAAAGGACACGGATTTGTTCCAAAATCTGAGAGTTCTGTGTGGTGGTTCACCAAGGGGGACTTGCCAGTGACTCCATACAGGATCTCTGTTTGACAGGAAGACTTTGGATACCATTGAGTTTGCTGGCTGCTTAGGTTCAAAAGCAGCTTGGAATACAGCCTGGATGCGGCCCCCAAGGGGTCCTCTAAAGTAGGAGACTCATCAGAATTGTTGGTGGTGTTTTTGTTTTTTATTTTTCTTTCTTTTCTTTTTCTTTTTTTTTTTTGAGACAGGGTTTCTCTGTGTAGCCGTGGCTGTCCTGGAACTCACTCTGTAGACCAGGCTGGCCTCAAACTCACAGAGATTCACCTGCCTCTGCCTCCCAAGTGCTGGGATTAAAGGTGTGCGCCACCATGCCCGGCTCTCAGATTTATTTTTTGAATTGTATGGGTGTGAGTGTTTTACCCACATGTATATCTGCACTGTGTGTGTATGATGTGCAAGGAAGCCAGAAGAGTGCATCAGATTCCTTGGAACTAGAGTAGCCTTTAGACACCATGTGGGCCCTGGGAATCAAACCTGGATTCTCTGCAAGAGCAGCAAGTGCTCTCAACTGCTGAGCCACCTCTCCAGCCCCAATTTCTGTGACATGACAGAAAACCAAAGACTTGATGGAGTGCTGAGTACAAAGGCATGCTTTGGGTCCTCAAGGGAAAAGCAGATGGCTCCTGGCATGGCTTATAATTTATATTGAGGAAAAGAATCATTTGTTAGGTCAGCAGCCAGATCTCAAACAGGAAGAGTGCTATCACACTCAAAACATCGTCTATAATTGGAGTCACTGCCTGATTATCCATGGCAGTTTGAAGTCATGTGAGGGTCTCTGGCCTATTGGATCAGGTGCCTCCTTAAGACCTCATTTAATTACTTCCTTCAAGGACCTATCCCTAGACACTCATGGAAGGGTTTAGATTTAATATATGAGTTAGTGGGAAACACAATTCAGTCCGTAACACTCTGGAACACAGTTTACTTCTGGTTGGCTAGTCTCATCTACATGTTTTGGGGGCATCCTCTTGGTTGTTCCTACCATACGGTCCTTTTTCTCTGGGTCAGAATCACAAGAACCAGACAATTTTGGGGGGTTGGTGGTAATGTATAAGATTATATTGCCGGTGTGAATGTCTGTGCACCATCTCTGAAGAGGCCAGAACAGGGTGCCAGATCCCCTGGAACTGGAGTTACTTATAGATGATTGTGAGCCATCAGGTGGGTGCTGGGAATCAAACCTTAGTCCTCTGGAAGAGCAGCCAGTACTCTTAACCTCGGGGCTCCCTCTCTATCCATAGACTACTTGTTAAATGTAGTCATTTATCACTTAATTATGGGAACTTGTTCTTAGAAATTTGTCATTGGGTGGTGGTGGCGCACACCTTTAATCCCAGCACTCTGGAGGCAGAGGCAGGCATATCTCTGAGTTTGAGGCCAGCCTGGTCTACAGAGGGAGTTCCAGGACAGCCAGGGCTATGAATAGAAACGCCTGCCTCAAAACAGAAAGAAAAGAAAAATTTATAATCTTTGTAATCTTATCATCATGGTGAATATCATCTGTAGTGGGTAACCGGTCCAGCTTTGACCTGGAAGTACCACCCCCACTGAGGCTTCGGTAACTGTCACGCCTACAAGGCAGAGCTGAGAGAGAACCCCTGAAGACCGGAGATCCAGATGGGCCGGCTCTCTTGGTTCCTGGATCCTGGACGCTGGAGGTAGACCAAGCAGAGTTCTCCAGAGAACATGGCTGGACTGCACTTCACCTTTCCTATACCCTGTTACCTATCCTTTACTTGTAAGTTACCCCACAAAACAAACCTCCCTTTTAACTACATGGCGTGGAGTTGCCTTAATATTTAAACCAATAATCATCAAGTATACTGGCAACAAAAACTTAAGTGAGGGGGCTGGAGAGATGGCTCAGTGATTAAGAGCACTGGCTGCTCTTCCAGAGGACCCAGGTTCAATTCCCAGCACCACATGGCAGCTCATAGCTGCCTGTAACTCCAGTTCCAGGGGATCTGACACCCTCAAACAGATATACATGTACTCAAGACATAAATGTATAGCCATAAGTTTCTCTGGTGCCACCTGGCCCCATGGTCCCTTGTTTCTCCAGTCCTGCCCAGTCCCAAGGTCCTGCAGCTACTTATAAAATAATCACCCAGAGGCTTAATATTAACTGCAAATTAAATGGCCTATGGGTCAGGCTTCTTGCCAGCTAGCTCTTATAACTTTTTTTTCCCCCTGAGACAGGGTTTCTCAGTGTAGTTTTGGTGCCTGTCCTGGATCTCACTCTGTAGACCAGGCTGGCCTCCAACTCACAGAGATCTGCCTGGCTCCGCCTCCTGAGTGCTGGGATTAAAGGCATGCGCCACCGCCTCCCAACTTTAACTTAAAGCAACCCATTTCTATTAATCTCTATGTTGCCGTGGGGCCATCGCGTTACCGGTCTGCTGACATCATGTTGCTCCTTTGGCAGCCGCTGGCATTTCCTCCCCCTCCTCTTTCTTCTTCTGTCTCTTCAGTTCCATCTGATCTTATTCTGCACTGCTACTGGCTGAACACCTTTTATCAACCAATCAGAGCAACACATATTCACAGCATACAGAAAGACATCCCATGGCACTTCCCCTTTTCTGTCTAATCAAAAAGGAAGGTTTTAACATAATAAAATTACATATAATAGAACAGTTATCAAGCAAGAATTACAGTTACAATACCTAGTCTATTTGTATTTGGCAAAATTAAAAACATTCTATCATCTATCCTATTTTTGTGAGTCTAAAATTTCATATCTAACTATCTTTTATCATAAGTAAGGAAAATTCTAACTATCTTGTATTCAACTCCATCAAAGACCCCAGAAGGATGTAATATTAGCTAAGTAAACAGGAAATGCATTGTAAGCAACTTCCAAAATTCTGGAAATGACAGAGACAGCCGGCTGCCTGGACAGTCACCCCAAGTTCCTCTGCAACAGTGGGGCATCCATCTTCAGCCCGCAGGCCTAGAGTCTCTCAGTTGCTTCTCTCTGTGTCCTGCAGAATGTCTGGCAGTCTCCTCTGCAAAGCAGGAACCTAAAGGACCACCTTACCTTGTTTTGGCAAAATTCAGTGGTCATTTTCCTATGGGTCCTACATGTCCAGTTTATACAACATCCTGTCAAGTAGTCAAGGCAAGGGCACTTTTTTGCCCAGTGGCTAACTTTTGCCACAAAGAAAGCAAACTCCATTAGTAGGTGTCTTTGATGGCCATCATCTTCTTTGAAGTAATTGGTGCTGCCAGGAGCAGATGTGTCTCACTGTTCAGAAAAGTCTAAGTTCTTAAGACATTTTAAATGTCATATTCTGTAGGTCTTTGAAGTGTTTGAAGATTATCTATCTAATTGAAATATATCTATGTATACTTAGAAAACTTAACTAACATGACTATAAGTTTGATTATCATAGATGACTAATTATTCTGTATTTTTGATTATATATTACAATTTTAAGTGAGTTTTATAAACATAATACCTTAAATAAGAGTAGAAATATATATACAGTATAACAAAATTAACTTTAAATTTTTATCAATAAACCAAAATCCATACTAATGTAAAATATTTTGAGATTAACAGTTGTTTTTTGGATTAAAGTAGATTTAATAATCTACCCTTTTATCCTATCATTTCTATATCCTATACTTCTATATCATATCCCCCTTTCTTCTTTTAGAAAGAGATTGACTATGACCAATAACAATTTGTAACCAACCCCCTAAACAAAGACAAACATCCATAATCCATTTTTGGGGAAATGTGGGCATAGTATTCTAGGCTACTTCCTGCTGATTGGGGGTGCTGCTAATCTTATGGGGATCCTGAGAAAAATTTGAGATCATGGTCAAGTCCTGGGAAGACCAGCTATAACCTTGCTGATAGATACCATCTGTCAAGGTTCAGGAGGTCTTGCTTGATCAAATCTGATCTATCTTAACCTGGAACAAATCTAGAGCCTCTTGATTTTGCTTCCTGTGGAAACAAAAGCAGAGCCTCCTTTCCAAAGCACATATCCTTAGATCCAAATTTTGAAGTGAAGATACCTTTAAAATATTAATATTGGTTTAACTTAGCCGCCTTTACAATGAAATGTCTTTCTGCAGTTAAAAATCCCAAAGACAATATAATCCAGACTCTCTGTGTAATTTCCATCTTTAGGTGGCTTATTTTTTTTATATTACTTTATTCTCCTTTTTAAGGACTTTGTTATTTTAAAACTTTATATTTCTTTTTTTATGATTGCCTATACCTTCTGACCATTGTTTTAAACTGTAGCCCCAGCTGCTGGCTCAGCCCTTGCTCGGCTTTTCAACATGGCAGAGTTACATTTACCGTGAGCTCTGGGAAGCAGTATTAAGTAGCGTGGAGCTGTACTCTAAATCCCTCGGCTGCACTTGCAAGCCTGCAGCAGGCAGTGGCAGTGGCTGGGAGAAGCCTCTTTCCTGCAACCTGTGGGAGACTTCAGGAACCCACGGTGTCACTTAGCTCATGGTGGCTGGTGGCCAGCTTCATCTCGCGGGCGGCTGTCGGCAGACATGTCTCTGCACAGCTGCTGCCCTGAGACAGCAAGGCCAGAAAACCCAGTGCAGAATCCTTTTTTTTTTTTTTTTTTTTTTTTTTTTTTTTGGTTTTTCGAGACAGGTTTCTCTGTGTAGCTTTGCGCCTTTCCTGGAACTCGCTTTGGAGACCAGGCTGGCCTCGAACTCACAGAGATTCGCCTGCCTCTGCCACCCAAGTGCTGGTTCCCTCTTCTGGCCTGCAGTCATACATGCTGTGTATACATAATAAATAAATAAATCTTTAAAAAAAAAAAAAGAAAAAGAAAAAGAAAAAATTCCTTTAAAGAACAAAGATCCACATTTGCCGGGCGGTGGTGGCGCACGCCTTTAATCCCAGCAGAATCCTTTTTAAAGCCCGGTGGTGGCGGTGGCGGCGGCGGCGGCGGCAGCGGCAGCGCACGCCTTTAATCCCAGCACTTGGGAGGCAGAGACAGGAGGATCTCTGTGAGTTTGAGGCCAGCCTGGTCTACAGAGGGAGTTCCAGGACAGGCTCCAAAGTTACACAGAAAAATTATGCCTTTAAAAATAAAACAAAACAAAAACCCAATCCTTTTTTAGCTTTATCAGGTCTATGTGGATCAATGCCCGACTGTGGGCACCAACTGTAGTTGGAAGTTTCTCCGGTCCCACCTGACCACTGCAGTCCACAAATCTCTCTCACCCTAGGTCTGCAGCCATTTATAAAATAATCACTCAGAGACTTAATATTAATTACAAACTGTATTGTTTATGGCTTAGAATTCTTGCTATCTAGCTCTTCCATCTTAAATTAACCCATTTCTATTAATCTATATATTGCCACGTGCCTGTGGTGTTACATACAGGTCTGTTGGCATGTTGCTCCTTGGGCAGCAGGCTGGCATCTCCTCTGTCTCACCTTTCTTCTTCCTGTCTCTCTCTTGCATTTCCCACCTGGCTATAACCTGACTTGCCATAGGCCAGAGCAGCTTCTTTTTTTTTTTTTAAAGATTTACTTATTTATTATGTATACAGCATGTATGACCAGAAGAGGGCACCAGACCTTATTACAGATGGTTGTGAGCCACCATGTGGTTGCTGGGAATTGAACTCAGGACCTCTGGAAGAGCAGTCAGTGCTCTTAACCTCTGAGCCAGCTCTCCAGCCCCCAGAGCAGCTTCTTTATTAACCAGTTATAGGAACACATATTCACAGCATACAGAAAGACATCCCACAGCTCAAATGCATATGAAATAATAAAAATTAATTAATTAATTAATTAAAAAAGAACACTACCTGCTCTTTCAGAGGATGCAGGATCAATTTCCAGCACCCACACAGTGGCTCACAATGGTCTGAAACTCCAGTCCCTCTTCTGCCTTCAAGGGCACTGCGTACAGGTGGTGCAGACACATATGCAGGCAAAACACCCATGTGCATAAAATAAAAATAACCTTAAAAAACTTAAGGGAAAAAACTGAATACATATCTAAGCTATCTTGTAATGCTCCTAGGCTCCAAAACTCTACTCACTACTACAGGCAAATACAACACAGTGTTGTTTGTGTATTTCACACAACTAGACACAGAAAAGATACAGCAAATACAAAGGTTCATTCGTGCCTGTTTATCAGTCCTTGGGAGGCAGAGAAACGGGATCTCAGGAGAAGCTTTGGCTATACAGCAAGTTTGGGTCTAGCCTGGGTTACACAAGGCCATATCTTTTTGTGGTTATTGGTTTGTTTTTTGTTTGTTTGTTTTTTGTTTGTTTGTTTGTTTTTTTCAAGACATGGTTTCTCTGTTTATCTGGAACTCGCTCTGTAGACCAGGTTGGCCTCAAACTCACAGAGATCCGCCTGCCTCTGCCTCCCAAGTGCTGGGATTAAAGGTACATGCCACCACTACCCAGGGGTTTTCAACCTTTCTAATGCTTGGATCCTTTAAATACAGTTTCTCATATTGTGGTAATCCCCCAATCATAAAATTATTTTGTTGCTACTTCATAACTGTAGTTTTGTTATTGTTATGAATCATAATGTAAATAGCTAATATTTGACCCTTATGAAAGGGTCATGTGACCCCCAAAGGGGTTGCCACCCACAGGTTGAGAACCATTGCTCTGTATTTAAGCTACATGAATTCATTAAAAATGTTTTCTTGCTGGCTGGTTGTGGTGAAAGCCTTCAATGCCAGCAGTTGAGAGGCAGAGGTAGGAAGGTCTTTCTGGTCTACAGAGTGAGTTCTAGGACAGCCAGGACTATGCAAAAAAAACCTGTCTCAAAAAAATAAAATAATATAAAGAAAATAAATAAATAAGTAAATAAAAATGTTTCCTTCTGGTTCAGTGAGATAGCTCAGCACTTAAAGGCGATTGATGCCCAGGGCCCACATGACAGCAGGAGAGACCCAGTTCTCACCAGCTGTCCTCCCGCCACCATGTGCTTGCAATGGCACATGTAGCTCCCACCCAAATAAACAAACAAACTCAATTACAATTTCCTTCCTGCTTTTTTTTACACTTTGCTTTTTCTTTTTTCTTTTTTCAAGACAGGGTTTCTCTGTGTAGCCCTGGCTGACCTGGAACTCACTCTGTAGACCAGGCTGGCCTTGAACTCACAGAGATCCACCTGCATGTGATTCCCAAGTGCTGGGCTTTTAAAGTTTTTAATATTTATTTTATTTTATGTGTATGACTTTTGAGTGTTTTGTCTGCATGTATACATGTGCATCACATGTATGCCTGGTGCTCATAGAGGTCAGAAGAGGGCATCAGATCCCTGGAACTGGAGTTACAGATGATTTTTTAGCTGCCTTGTGGGTGCTGGAAACTGAGCCTGGTTTCTCTGCAGGAGCAGCAAATGCCTTTAACCACTGAGCCATCCCACCAGCCCCTGTCACAAGTTTGAAGCAAGAGAACTGTTTTAAGTTTGGTGTATGTGGCACATTCCAGGCCTGCAAGGGATATGTAGAGATCCCATCTCAAAATAAAACAAAGTCCCCAAACAACAATCAAAACAAAAAGAAAAAAGAAAGGAAGGAAGGAGGAGGGAGGGAAGAGAAAACACTATTTTTTGGAGTGGGAACTGTGCCGCTCTGTCTGCCTCTTGTTCTCTGCCTTTTGAGCAATGCTCTAACTGTGCAGTCCAGGCGGGCCTTGAACTCCTGATCTTCCCGATTCAGTGTCCCGAATGCTGAGAATACAGACACGTGTTACTGCCATGCTTGGCTTCTTCTTCTGCAAAGATTCAGATGCCATCCCGGACGGTCAGTGGCCCTCACAGTTATCTCTGTCAGCGCAACAGACCTGCTTTAGTTGACACCTTGTCACCGATAACCACAGCTGACACCTGGTTCCTTGTGCTGCTGTGTGGCAGGAACCGAGAGCACTGAATGCTGCCTTGGCATGGAGCTTAGCATTCAAACTCCGTGACACCGCTAGGCCAGGTTCCAACTCTCGTCTGTTTCCTTGGGACCCTTCCTAGTACCGATTTTTGTAGCCATCGGGGCCTCGTCAATGCAACAGAAACCACAGCAGTAATTTACACAGAAAATGTAATACAGCAACTGATTAAGTACAAAATTGTTAACTATAAGCCAGGTATGGTGGCCCACATCTCTGTGACTTTGAGGCTAGCCTGATCTACACAGTGAGCTCCAGGCTAGCCAAGGCTATATGGTGAGACCCTGTCTAAAAAAATTAATAACTGTAACTGAAAACTTATACAGATGGATAAAGGAGAAAAACTATTTAGAAGCGCTCCTTTGGTAGAGCGTTTGCTTAGCATTCGGAGGCCTTGGTTCTGGGATGATGGCACACACCTATAACCCCAGAATTTGGGAGGTAGAGCAAGATGATCAGAATCTCAAGGTCACTGGGCAGTGGTAGCCTCCACCTTTAATGAAACTGGGTTGGCGCTTTTATCGTCACCATATCCTGGAGATTCCAAATAATGTTGGTGATAAAACTGTTCTTTCTTTGAGCCAGGCATAGTGGCGCACAGCTTTAATCCCAGCACTCGGGAGGCAGAGGCAGGCAGATCTCTGTGAGTTCAAGGCCAGCCTGGTCTACAGGATGAGTGCCAGGGCTACCCAGAGAAACCCTGTCTCGGAGAAACAAAACCAAACAACAGCAAAGGAGAAGCGAGCAGGAAGCTTCTGTAGGTCTAGACCAGAGAGCAAAGCCAAGAGTTTGGAATTGCTGGACCTGGGACACCTGAAGGGGCCGGGCAGAGCCGCTCGGACCTTGGAAAAGTCCGGTGCTCTTGCTCCCTTGGTCTCTGCACCTGCGGTGGACCCAGACCTCTAAGTAGATTCTACCTAGCTGGTCGCTGCTGTCTGTAGGTGGAAAGCTATGGGGCTGGTTCTGTGGCTGTTGCTGGGGAAACACATCTCCAAAGCTCATTGGACAGCAACTGCAGGAGACGCCAGCTCAAGGAGCAAATCGCTCCCTTCCGCCTCTGGCCTCACTATCGCCCTCTCGTGGCTCTTATTGGCAGAGCCAAACACTGAGGCTGCAGATGGCAGTTGCGCGATTTTCTCTGCAGAGCTCCAGGGCCTCACTCATAGCAGGAAAGGGAACAGAGCGGGTAAAAGAAGAACTTGGAGAGCAGAGCTAAAACCGTAGTAATTAACAGCAGAGAGGTCTTCATAATATGTGTATGGAGCTGGACAGCTGGCTCTTCCAGAGAGCAGAGGTTTGATTCCCAGCACCCACATGGCGGCTCACAACTGTCTGTAACTCCAGTCGCAGGGGATCCGACGCCCTCTTCTGGCCACTCTGGGCACTGCATGCACATGGTACACAGACTTACATGCAGACAAGTACTCATGCACTTTAAATAAATTTTTAAAAATTACATATGTTTGCAACGAAAAACTACATTTTCTTATTTATTGTGTGTCTGCATGCGCATATCACATATTGTGCCCGTGTGGCAGCTGAAGGACAATCACCAGGAGTTGCTTCTCTTCTTCCACCATGTGAGTTCTGGGGATCTAACTTAAGTCATCGGGCTTGGCTGCCAAGTGGCCACTGAGCCATCTTGCTGGCCCTAAAGCTATATTTTAACCCCCATCCCCACAAGGCACCAACTGACTGAGCCTTACAATTAACTGCGGACCCCGCATATAGGAAGCCAATGGAGAAAGCTGAACATTTCCCAAGGAGGCCCTACTCCTAAGGCCCATCTCAGGTGTGCACATGAGGACAGTCATCACAGAGAAACTTCCAGAGTTCAGTGTCCCAGGAAGGAGGGGCAGCCGAAACCAACAATGGACCAAGGAGTCCTTCCAACGGAAAGTCAGGCTCTAATCAAGGAACTTGCCCTAACCCTAGGAACGGTTTGCTGTGCCTGACCAGTGAGAATTCAGAGGGTTTGATCCGAAGCCCCGCCCTCGCTTGCTTCCCTTTTCTGAATGAAGTCTGACCCGACTTTACCCTTTCTTCCCCTGCTGGTGGACGCTGGGTGTATCTGTGAAGTGTAGACGATTTGTTTAATGTGTCAATCGCCACCAGCAACTGCCTGAGAGACTGCTCAGTGCAAGGGCGACATGAGACTCGGGGTAATGTATTCTGTCAGGAAAAACAGGTATTTGGCTCAGAAAGGCACTGACAGACAAATTTCTGAGTCTTCATCTTCCTGAACGCTGGGCCAAGCTTCACTTCCTCATAGGGACTGCCAGGTTTAGCAAGTAAAAGTACAGGATTTGAATTTCAGATAAACAACCAAGAATTTCTCAGCATAAGTGTGTCCTGTGCAATATTTGGAACACGGTTAAAGTATGAAATTATTCATGATTACCTGTGTTTCCTCCCATGCTGTAGATGTGGCCACATGGCAGTTCTGCTCCATGGAAGGAAGGTTCATGGGAACAGGGTTAGTGTCCTCCAGGCTGACCCCTCAGTGTGGATGCTGTCTCCAAACCTGTACTAGACTACAGTGTAAACAAGTCAGAAACCTCTGGGCCAGAGTAAAAGGTGCTTACCACATGATGACCTGATTTTGATGCCTGGAACCTACTGGTGTTAGAAGAGAACCAACTCCCAGAAGCGCTCTCTCTCTCTCTCTCTCTCTCTCTCTCTCTCTCTCTCTCTCTCTCTCTCATGTGTTTGTGTGTACACAGAGAGAGAAAGTGAGACAGACAGAGTAAGATGGGTGTAATGGCTCACTGTTTTAATCCCAGCACTAGAGAGGTAGAAGCAAGCGGATCTCTGTGAGTTCTGGGCCAGCCTGATCTACATATTGAGCTCTAGGCTGGACAGGGCTATACAATGAGATCCTGTCTCAAAAAGGGACTTCTTATGAACCACTGAAATATAGAAAGTTTTTTTTTTCCCTTTTCTTTTTGTTTTTTCGAGACAGGGTTTCTCTGTGTAGCCCTGGCTGTCCTGGAACTCACTCTGTAGACCAGGCTGGCCTTGAACTCAGACATCTGACTGCCTCTGCCTCCTGAAGGTGTGAGTCAACACGCCCAACTTTAGAAAGTGTCTTTTGTGGGGGCAAGCTTCCCTTCCACTTCATTCCTAATCTTTAAATTCAATCTTTCTCTCTGTTTTCTTTCCTCCTCCTCCTTTCTTCTCCTCCTCTTTCTCCTTTTCTTTCTTCTTATATTGGGGACTGAACCCAGGGCCTTTTAAAAAATTATTGGGGCCAGTCAGTGGTGGCACATACCTTTAATCCCAGCACTTGGGAGGCAGAGGCAAGAGGCCAGCCTGGTCTGCAGAGGGAGTTCCAGGACAATCAGAGCTACACAGAGAAACCTTACCTCAAAAAAAAAAAAAAAAAAAAAAAAAAAGCTGGGCGGTGGTGGCACACACCTTTAGTTCCAGCAATTGGGAGGCAGAGGCAGGCAGATCTCTGTGAGTTCGAGGCCAGCCTGGGCTACAAAGCAAGTTCCAGGACAGGCTCCAAAGCTACACAAAGAAACGGTCAGGAGGTTGGGGTGGGGAGAAAAAGTACTCACTGTACTATGTAGTCCAGTACGGGCCTGACACTTGTCATTCTCCTACGTTAGCCCCCTGAGTGCTGGGATTAGAGGACACCATGACCAGCTGAGCCTCATGCATATCTCACACACACTCCCACTGGAGCTGCCCCACATCTGCCAGCCTCTGCCCCACATCTGCCAGCCTCTGCACAGCTTTTCTTCGTCCCCTCCTAGCACCCGAACCTTTTCCTTATTTGTGTTCATGTATGACTGCACTGCACACCTGCATGCAGAGGCCAGAGGTCTGCCTTAGGTTTGTCAGGTGGGAGTGATCCGGGTTGTGTCTCCATCATGCGGAGATGCTAAACGCACATCACTGGACTTCCAGCCATCATCCCCTACGTGCCCTGTGAAGGGAGGAACACATGAGGATTATCCCACCAGAGAGGATGTCTACTTTCTTGAAAGAAGGCTCCCCATGAGGACGCGGGGCTTGAGGACTCAGCTAGTGTCTTACCTTTTTCTCTGGCTGTGACGAAACACCATGACTAAGGCAACTCATAAAAGAAAGTGTTCAACCGGGCAGTGGTGGCGCACACCTATAACCCCAACTCTTGGGAGGCAGAGGCAGGTGGGTCTCTGTGAGTTCGAGGCCATCCTGGTCTACAAAGTGAGTTCCAGGACAGCCATGGCTACACAGAGAAACCCTGTCTGTCTTTGAGAAACTAAAAAAAAAAAAAAAAAGGTGTATATAAAGAAAGCGTTTAATTGGGCTTATGGCTTCAGAGGGCTGGCATCCAAAATGATGAAGACACAATGGCAGAGCAGCTCAGAACTCATAACTTGATCTGAAAACAGGAGAAGAGGGAGAGAGGGAGGGGGAGGAGGAGAGGGAGAGGAGGGGAAAGAGAGAGAGAGAGAACTCTGTAGGAATGCCACAAGTCTTTTGAAACCTCAAAGCCTGCCTGTACCTCCTAACCCTTCCCAAACAGTTCTACTAACCAACTAGGAACCAAGTATTCAACCACGTGAGCCTCTGGGGGTCATTCTCATTCAGCTACGTTGTCTGGACTGTGAGCCCCTCCCCAGGGTCTCCATGTTCAGGCTTGCCTGTGCACACACCACCACCACCACCAAGTCCAGCTTCTTATATGTGGGTCTGGTCATCACACTTGAGTCCACATACTTGTGTGGCAAGCATTTTTATAGAATGGGTTATCTCCCCAGCTCATCTTTCTTCTCCTCGACTCAATGTTATTGTATCTAGTGATGATGTTGTCATGTTAATGACAATGATGTTGTCACTATGTGTTAATCCGATGCACTGTTCTCATGGCTACTCTGTGGGATCCATGCTACCATGCCCTTACAGTCTGTTACACTAGCTTTCCCTGGGGAGATATGAGCACATGTCTGCCCACCCTGAGACAGGGTACCAGCAGCAAACCCAAGAGCCTAGCTTGGTGACCCAATGAGTTTAGGTCAGCCGACAGGAGTGTACGGGCAGCTTAGCACCAAAGAAGAGTGCCCTCTGCTCCCAGCAACCATTAATGGCTTATATATCCCAAGGGAGGGGCAGGACCTTGAACAGCACCTCCTGGGACGGAGTGCTCCCTCCCCGCCAGGGTGGAATGTTGCTGGGCTGAATCCTGTGCAGGTCACCGCTCTCCAGTGCTAACACAGCAGCAGCCTTTGCTAGGCCTGGATGACATGCAGATGAGAAGGTACATCTAGGCAGGGCCAGCCTTTGCCCAAAGCCTCACAGCCCCTCCCTCACCTCTCGCTTCCTTTGGACAGTCCCATCCCAGCACAGCTGCAACCGTCACGTCTCTGTGGATGGCTCCTGACCCCTCCCCTTGGATCTGAGTCCACTTTTCCCAGCATGTGAATGAGCTGATGGCATGATACACTCAGCGTGCCCCAAATGCAGCTATTCTTTTGTTAACATTTTTCTAAAGGCTTTCCATGTGGTGCTATTTCATCTTCACAATCATCCTGGAAGACCATGTTATTATTCCTTCCCATGTGCAGTGCCGTTTCTCCTCAGGGTCCATGAGGGAATCATGTGCGCGCGCAGCTCCCCCCCCCATAGATTTTATATATAACCTGTATAACCCTCTTGCATATTTCAAACATCTCCATAATACTTAATATGTAAATGGTACATGATTAATTGTATTGTGTTATTTAGGAAGTAATAAAAAAGTAAATATACTCAGTACTGATTTTTTTTCAACTAATTATTTCTATTGTTTGTTGTTTTTTTGTTTTGTTTTGTTTGTTTTTGGAGAGTCTCGCTATGTAGTCCTGGGTATCCAAGGACTTGTCATGTAGACCAAGATGGCCTCAACCTCAGAGATATCTGCCTGTCTCTGCTTCCCAAGGGCTAAAACTAAAAACCTGCCTCATTCAACTCTTTCTGGTGGGTGTGCTGGTACACATATGTACTCCCAATCTGGAGGGTGGAGAGTTCCAGGCCAGCCCGGGCTGTGTAGCATTTAAGGTCAATATGAACTGTACCATCAGATGTCTCCCAAATTCCAAAGTGACGTCTATTTTACTGTCTGGGAGTGGTTGAGTCTACGGATAAGAACTTGGTAGACAAGGCAGCCAATTGTATAATGCACACGAGTGAAGTCAGGCTTACATGTCTGTCTCAAGTGCACACAGCTTGTCCACAGTGGGCTGGTCCTGAATCCTGACCTTACAGTAACACCTTGATTCCCCCAAGCTGAGCTCTCCTTGCTTCCCATCCATCTGCTGCAGTCATCCTCTGCCAGGGATGTAGTTGTGCTACAACACTTACCCAGCTGGTGTAGGGTTCATCCCCATCATCACCACCACCTCTACCAGAAGGGTGGGGGTGGGGGAAGTAATATATTCATTCACTGCTTTTGGTTGTTGCTGTTTTTCAAGACAGGGTTTCTCCGTGTAGTTTTGGTGCCTGTAGCCCAGGCTGGCCTCGAACTCACAGAGATCCACCTGCCTCTGCCTCCCGAGTGTTGGGATTAAAGGCGTGTGCCACCACCACCCGGTTTATATATTTATTTTTATGTATATATGTATCTGTGTGAGTGTATGCCACATGTATTTGGGGAACTCACGAAAGCTAGAAGAGGTTAGATCCCTTGGGACTGGAGTTCCTAGAGGGGCTCCCCAACAAGGTTGCTGGGAGGCAAACTCTAGTCCTCTGGAAGAGCAGTAAGCACTTTAAACCACCGAGCTATTTCTCTAGCCCTAAGATTTTTAAATATGTTCATGTATGTTTCTAGGTGGGGATGTGGACAGGAGAGCAGCTTCCCCGGGGGCTAGAGTTACAGGTAGTTGCTGTACTTGCATCTTCTGCAAGAGTACACCCAGCTTTTAACTACTGAACATCTTTCCAGTGCCCCCCTCCTTTTTTGGGGGGGCGGGGAGGGGGCTGAGGCAGGGTCTCACTGTGTAGCTCTGGCTATCCTGAACCCAGAGATCCACCTACTCTGCCTCCAGAGTGCTGGGACTGAAGGTTTGCACCACATTGGGTTGGGTTTTGCAATCTTCCTGCACAGCCTCACAAGTGCCGGGGATTGGGTGTGTGCATCACACCTTTAACTAGACCTTTATTTCACCTTTGATGTAAAAAAATTCAAGCAGAGCCAGGCAGTGGTGGTGCACGCCTTTAATTCCAGCACTTTAGAGGCAGAAGCAGGTGGTTCTCTGTGAATTTGAGGCCAGCCTGGTCTACAAGGTGAGTTCCAGGACAGCCAGAGCTATTACACAGAGAAACTGTCTTGAAACAGAAACAAACAAAAATTTCAAATAGAGAGACAGAAAGCAAAAAGTGTCCTTTATGTCTCAGAATTTTTCACTTCTGGACGAGCAGGGCTTGTCCAGTGAAGACGCTTGTCTTCAAGCCTGACAAACCAAGTTTGAGCCCCAGGACTCACACGGTGGAAGAACCAAGGCCCACAGAAGGTGGTTCTGACTTCATGTGTGTGTGCTCTGGATGTTCGTGTTCACACACACTAAAAAGTGCTGCTTTTCAAAGAACTTCCCTCTCCCCTGATGAACGCATCTGTGTACTGGCCAGCAACTCACACGAGATATCTGAGGGCGGGGGTGGGGGGTGGGGTGGGGTGGGGGTGTGTGTGTGTGCCTGAGTCTCCCTTAGTCCAAAATAGGCATTAATAAACAACTGCTGAAAAGAATCCATTGAAAGTCTCCTAAGCCAGCAGCACACTTAACATTTTTAGATCCAGACTTCCGCTCACCCACCCCCGAGGGACGGCTCCTTCTCCCACCTTCATTAGAGAACAAAAAGATATGTACCTCTCGGTCTGCAGTGTCTGGTCTGTATTTTAGCAGGGTCTCAGAAGGAAATGACTTTTCTCTAAACTGTGGCCGCCCAACCCAGCTGTGGCATTCTTAGACCTCGGGTAAACAGGAAGCTTCCTGCCTTGGGCCTTCATGTTTCTCTCTCAAGACTATTAAAGACTGTTAATAGGCCGGTAAAAGGACAGCTGCTGGCCATAAAGTCAGCCCACTCCTTAGACCCTTAGCAACTAGCCCTCCACGGTCAGAGACCACACCCTTCCCCAGGTGTGGCTCCCCGAGCAGGGGTCCTCAGGTGTAGGGTTTCTGGGTGATGAGGTCTTGAGACAAAAAAAATAGAACACAGCCGCTCTGTGGGAGGTGAGTCACCTCTCCTAGGAGGGGAACAATCCCTTTTAGTTACCCCCAAAAGGAGGCAAAGTGATGCAGGAACCAAAGTACCCAGTGCTCCAGCAAACTGGACCCCAGCGCCTCCCACACATTTATTTTGGGGGGAGGAGGGAACCCTAGGACTTGCAGCTGCTGAAGAGGCGCAATCTTTGCCAGCTGGAGGGACACTGGGGCAGAGGTGATCGTCTTTTGCCAAGAAGGGCACTCGGTGTCTTGGCAGAAGGCAGAGGGCTGCCCCAATCTGTGTGTACATTTTCAGTAGCATTTGACTCTGGACCAAATGCTTGGCTCTGCTAGTGCCGTGGTGATGGGTGGGAATGCTCGTTGGCCAGGCTGGCTGGAGGCTCCCACGGAGGGTGCTGGGCGTCGGCCAGGAGCTTCCCTTCAGCTGGCAAGTTGAGCGTTCTGTCACGGTTGGAGGGAGTGTGTCCAAATTCCAACTCTCAGCTTTCCAGAAGCCACAGCTGATTGCCATCTGTTTTGAAGAATGCTGCTTATTGGAATTTCTGGCTCAGTGGGGAGTCAGAAGGATAATGACACAGAGCCAAACTCTTACCTGGCTCAAGAATGAAGAAACGCTGCTGGCCAGGGCCAGCGTTTTTAGTTAGACAAGGTCTTATTCTGTAGCTGCCCTCAAACTCACCTCCTGCCTCAGCATCCTGGAGTGCTGGGATAGGTGGGTCAGTGATATCACTATTAGCAACCAAGAAGAGGCAGGAAGCAGGGCAGACGCTGCATTAGACAGCCTTGGCCTTGGCTCTGATGTGCCCATCAGGGCTGCGGTGCCGGTGCCTGTGAGTCATGCCTACCAATCAAGCAGAGCTTTTGAGGATGGAAACCCAGTCACCCTGGGTGAGCCTTTTCCCCGGGGTGTCATCTCCCCCGTGGCAGCTCCTGTTCAGGGTTGTTCCCGGGGGTGGGGGGTGGGGGGGGAGGGTAGTGGTGGTGGTGGCCGGGTTGTTTCTAATTGATCTAAGGAAATAGAGGACTTTCTGCTTAGGTCACATTTGAGCCTCCAGGTGTTTAGATTGGGATCTGTTTAAGGTAATTTCAGATTTAAGGGCTAAAAGACCTAAACCATACCCCAGGGGACTAGTACCTTCCTAAACCACATCCCAGGGAAGAAGCAGGTAAAGAAGGCCAAGTAGTTTAGGATCACAGAGCTGGAACATGAGAATTAGGATCCAGAGTTCAGATCATGTGCTCTGACCCAAATCATTTATTATTGAAATTAGGGCCTCACATGCTTTACTACTGAGTTCTAGCCCCAAACCCCTACAATTTACAAAAACTAACTCAGCAGAGCCTGTGGCACACACCGTTAGTACCAGCACTCAGGAGGCAGAGGCAGGTAGATCTCTGTGGGTTCAAGACCAGCCTGAGCTACATAGCAAATTCCAGGACAGCCAGAACCCTGTCTCAACTTCCGTGACTCCCCACAAAAGGTGATTCATTGTGAATACAAGTTTTTAAATGTTCATAGTGTGTGGAATTTTTTATATAAATGCACACATCATAAACTTCAGACACGTCTCACTCAGAGCAGGTGGTCCCTTTTCCTCCTTTCACTGTACTGTCCCCATCATCTTGAGGGGACCAAGATGTCAGCTAGAGCTTTGATCAAACACTTAATTTAAATTACACATGGGGAGCCAGGTGGCGGCGGCCTGCACCTTTAATCCCAGCACTTGGGAGGCAAAGGTAGGCAGATCTCCGAGTTCAAGGCCAGCCTGGTATAGAGTGAGTTCCAGGATAGCCAGGGCCACACAGAGAAACCCTGTCTTGAAAAACAAACAGTACGAGGTTTAAGATTGTCTGATGCTTGTTGATCAGGGGGATTTGAGACAGCTCCACTCAGCAGAGAAAACAGTTCCTCCTCTAAACTCACTCCATCCAGGACAAGAAGAGCGCTCCTGTGCTCACACTCTCCATTCCTCCAGAGGAACGGGGAGATACTAATGACAGTGCTCTCAGGGATGTGCAGGCAGTCCCAGGCAGTGTATCTTGAAGCTTTTAGCCCATGGGTTAAATCAGCTTCCAGTTTGTCCCTTGAGACTCCAGGTCAAGTCCAAGGCAGGAAGTTGCAATGGAGGAGTAGTCCCAGGAGCCAGTACGTCAGGAAGTAGCCTAGAATGCATCTTGTGACTGGAGAACAGGCCTTCCAGTTGTATACGAGTTTCAGGATACAGTTTCTGGGGGTCTTCTGTCCTGGTGGGGAGTTTTCTGCAAACTTCTCAGGTACTGTGTCTACAGATCTCAACAGTGGTTCTTGACTCTGAAGCAAGTAAGCTGGAAACCAGTACACGATGGGAGTGGAAGAGCCCAACAGTCGCGTGAGAACCTGAAAAGAAAGCCATGTCGATTGGAGCACCAGTGATACAGCTGGGTGAACCATGCCTGACAACTAGGAAATCACACTGGAAAATTCAGCACAGCTCAGACCTGCCTGGAAGCTTGGTGGGAGACCAGCCAGCCAGCCCTGAGTTTCCAGTAAGCAGGGTCCCAGGCTAATCACCACAATAATGGGCCAACCGATACTCAAGTCTCTAGGATCTTAAACTTTAGTCTGTTGGAGGCTGGTAACCTGAGGAGGCTCTTTATCACAGGGCTGGGGCAGAGAAGCAGCAGGGCCCCGTTCAACCTCCCTCAATCTCACAGTTCTGAGCCAAATCTCCAAGAGCCCTCCCCAACACTGGCTGCACTGACTTCAAGGCTGATCCAGTCGGTGACACAGATGGCTGTTTTTACTTCCCCGAACCACATGGCTCAAAGACCACCACAAACTGTCAATATATGCCCGTGAGGGGAGGGCAGGTCAGCACAGCGACAGGTCTTCCTTGGAGACAGCTAAGAACTTTAAAACTGGATGTAAGACCAAATCCCTGGTCCTGAACTGCCACCACCACCCCAAACACTGGACAAGATGTCTCCTGCCTGTGCTCAAGACACCCTGAAAGACCAACTAGGGCAGTCTGTGTACCAGGGAAAGGCCCCAAGAGAACCTGTTCACTCCTAAACTCCAGTGAACCAAGTCCTCGACCGCCTTCACACCTTCGCTTGTGCCCATCCCTTCCCGCATCTGCCTGGAATGTTCTCTGCTGTTTCTTTGTTTTGGAGATAGAATTTCACATAGTGCAGGCTGACCTCAAACTCTGTATACAAGGATGGTCTTGAACTGACCTTTTGAGACAGTTTCTCACTGAACCTGGAGTTCATTGATTGGCTAAACTGCGTGTCCAGCACAAGAACCATAGACTGTTTTTTTTTAATGTGGGTGCTAAGCTGAGGATGCAACCTCCTATGAAGACTTATTTATTATGTATACAGTGTTCTGCCTACATGTATGCTTGCAGGTCAGAAGAGGGCAC
Organism: Peromyscus leucopus; assembly: GCF_004664715.2. Taxonomy (NCBI): domain Eukaryota; kingdom Metazoa; phylum Chordata; class Mammalia; order Rodentia; family Cricetidae; genus Peromyscus; species Peromyscus leucopus. The sequence goes on from NC_051064.1 coordinate 134,440,278, forward strand.
CAGATCTCATTATGGATGGCTGTGAGCCACCATGTGGGTGCTGGGAATTGAACCCGGGTGCTCTGGAAGAGCAGCCAGTGCTCCTAACTGCTGAGCCACCTCTCCAGCATGCAACCTATGTTTGCACTGTAAGTATTTCATCAGTTCGGCCATCTCATCTCCCCACTCCTACATGCTTCTTAACATGTTTCTTCCCTCTTCAGAACCCATTTTAAATATGATGCCTTAGTGAGTTAACTATTTTTTCACATTCACAATAAATAACTAATTGATTGTGTGTGTGGTCAGCTCTCTTCTATCATGTGGATTCCAAGGACTGAACTCAGGTCAGCCATGCTTGGTAAGAAGTGCCTGTACCTTTATTTCAGTGCTGGGGATTGAACTCGGGGCTCTCACCTGCCAGGCAAGTGCTCTACCACTAAGTCATCCTGTCAGAACAACTGCAGTGTTTTATCTGCATTTCCTTGGGCTCTTGAGCAGGATCTCCATATGTAGCTCTAGTTGGCTGGGAATGTACTATAAAGACCAGGCTGGCTGGCCCTGAACTTGGGACCATCTCCCTGTCTCTGCTTCCCAAGCACTGGAAGTACAAGTATGTGTCAGCATTTCTGGTCCCCTGGAACTGGAGTCACAGACAGCTATGAGCTGCTACGTGGGTGCTGGGAATTGAACCCACATCTTCTGGAAGAGCAGTCAGTACTTCTAACTGCTGAGCCATCTCTCCAGCCTGCCTGGGTGGATTTTACTTTTTGTTTTGAGACAGGGTTTCACTATGTAGCCTGGACTCAAACTCAGAGACCCACCCACTGGGATTTATTTATTTGAAGGAGTTTCTCTCTGTGTAGCTCTAGCTATCCTAGAACCCACTGTAGACGAGGCAGGCCTTAACTTTACACCTGCCTCTGCCTCCTGAGTGATGGCACTGAAGTCATATGCCATCACTGCCTGGCTATATATGCATATTATTTTTAAAAATAACAACAGTAGTATAATTTGAAACAAATATGGTCTCATATAGCCCAGGCTGGCCTTAAACTCACTATGTAAAAAAGAATGACCTCAACCGTTTTTGGTTTTTTGAGGCAGGGTCTCACTATATAGCTCCCCCTGCCTCCACCTCCCAAGTGCTGGGATTATAGGCCGTTTTATGCGGTGTTGGGAAAGGACTTGAGATCTTCATGCATTCTAGGCAAGCAGTCTATCAACTGAGCTGCATCCCTAGCCCCTAATTTTATCTAATATGTCTGTCTCGGTGTTTATACCGTGAGACTCATTAAGGCAGTAATTTTATCTTACTTGTGTCCCATCTCCGAGTTCTAATTTAGATTCTGGGACAAAGAGAGCCCCAAGTTTGTGTTTGTCTAGCTATTTAGCCTATGCGGATCTGAAAACTGCTTTGTAGTCCAGGCTGACCTTTAATTTAAAACCCTCTGCTGCCGCCTCCTCCTCCTCTTCCTCCTCCGTGCTGGGATTACAGCTGTGCCTGACCACATCTGACCGCCCACAGTTGTTGACTAGATTAGGCATGGGCCATTGAGTGAGAAAGCCACCGCCGTCCCTGACTGTGAGGTCTTGTCTGTTTCCACACAGACCTCCAGGTAGCACCCTCACCTGAACATGCATGCACAGACTTCCGGAGAGCAGCAGCGCTGCGGCGTGGACCAGGTACACAAACACCTTTGGACTGAGGAAGCCAGGGTGGCACTTCTCTAGGGCCTTCCTGTCCTTGCTCCTGAGCAGCCCAAGTGTAAGGCAGAGCCAAGGGTGGGTGGTCACATATGTCCAGGTTGCCCACACAACCAGCACAGCCACCGGTGCAGCTAGAAGAAAATTGGGCACCTGCCTGAGCTCATAGTACCGCAGGAAGCCGACATTCCAGTAGACATCCTGGATGTAGCTGTAGATGAGGGGAAGATTCCAGGAGCACCATGGAGGCGCCTCTTCTCCTCTAATCCTGTAGCCTCTGTCCACAGCTAACTGCACCAAGGGCTCAGGAATGGAGGGGGCAGAGCCTGGGAAACAGAACTGGCAGTAGGCATAATACTGAAAGAGAGCAAAGGGAAGGCTGACCGTGAGCACCGACAAGCAGACAGAGGTCAGCAGCTTGACGAGCTGTTGCAGCGGGTTCAGCACCACGAGAGAAGAGAAAAAGCCTCTGCACTGAGAATGCACGAGGAAGCCGACACTGACCAGCCCATTGGAGCGCACCCCAGTGGCAAGAGCAAAGAGCAGCCCGCTGGCCCAGCTCCGGCCCCTCTCCAGCTGCCCCATGGCGCTGAATGTCAGGAAGGCAAACAAAGCTTCCGAATAACCAGCTGCCAAGAAAACATTGGCAGGGCTGAGGCAGAAGAGCATGGCTGCATAAAAGGCCTGGCGGGGGCAGCGCAAAACCAGACAACCCAAATCATGAAGGGCGACGGCGGCCAGCACAGAGAACAGGAAGTTGAGAAGCGCCACGGAGAGCAGCAGGCAACTGCGCCGGCTCAAGAGGCCCTGCAAGGGCTTCAGCAGCTCAGTTCCCGTCCTCAGGGCCAAGGGGAAGCCGGGGAGGAAGGCAAAGTTGTGCTCATAAAGGTAGCCGTGCTCAGCAATAAACAGGAAGTGTTCTGCATCCCATCGAGACAGACCACCCAGGAGACCTTCCACTAGCTGATCCACAGAGCCCGAGGGGGCCAGGCGGGGAGGAGAAAAGGCGTCTGCATGGTGATCTGGGATGATGGCATTGAAGAGTACCTGTGGGGTGAAGGAGAACCAGGATGTTGGTGAGTAACGGGAGGAAAAGAATTACCACTTAGTAAAATGAGAAAACCAGACTTGTTGCTATGGTGTGTATGTGTGTGTGTGTGTGTGTGTGTGTGTGTGTGTGTGTGTGTGTGTGTGTGTAAGGAGCTTCAACGATAAATAGTTAACTCTAGTGCAGAGGTCAACCAAGCAGGAGATGCCTGAGTCTACAAATGAGAAGCCAGATCAGGATTCATATAAATTGGAGATGGAAGCAGGGCAGGTAACCCCCAGAATGAAGGAGCCTGCCTGGGAGGAAGTAGAGGTAGAGGAGAGATCTGAAGACAGGGCCCATCAAGGATGAGGATGGAGTCCTCCTGACAAGGACGTAAGGATAATGCAGAGAGAAAGCAGGAAGCCAGGCGTGCTGGCTTAAGCCTTGAATCTCTGCACCCAGGAGCCAGAGGCAGGCGGGTATCTGTGGGTTCCAGGACAGCCTGGTGGACATAATGAGTTCCAGGCACACAAAGAGGAAGAGTGAATGATAAGTGGGCTGTGGGAAGCCCAGGGGAGAAGGGAGGCTTAGAACCAACCAAAAACCAGGACTGAGAAAGTGTTGAATGCTGCGGACAGGGCCCAAGACAGACCGGAACTGGAAATGACCAGAGACTCCAACAACGCGAAGGTCACTGGTGACCGATTAGAGCTAGTTCAGCAGAATGGTGGTGAGACGCCGCCTAGCGAACAGAAAGGGGGGGGGGCGGTGCATACAATGATTTTGAGTTGTTTTGCTGTGGAGATGAAGGGAGAAATGGGTGGGGTAGTCAGTAGAGCAATGTCAAGGACAGAGTTGGATGTATGTGGACAGGGGCTCGAACTTGAAACAGAGTTGAGAATGACCTTAAATTTGCTCTTTCTGCATGTCCAGTGCTTGTTACAGGTGTGTGTGTGGGGGGGGGGCTGGGACGGGGAGAAAGAGAGAAATTTTTGCGTTTCAGTGGAATAAGCCAGTGAAGAGAAACCACTGAACAGGCAGGAGGCTGGAAGGAACCCTGGGCAGGCAACAGGGGCCGCACCCGCTGGACAGACAGACGGATGAGGAGAGCGTTCATCTCACTTTCAGGAGTGGAGCCACAAAGACACATGGAGGAGGGTAAGGGATGGAGCAATCTGATTTTCTTGACTTTGTATCTAGGAATGAGAATTCCTGCTTGAAAGTACCGGGAAAAGTTATTATGGATTTGTAAAGAGTGGAGAGACGACCCAGTTAAGAGGCCTGCTGTGTTGGGGAATATTATTTTAAAGTGTGTTACTTTTGTTTATGTTGCATTTGTTTAACTCTGTGAAGCTGTGTTACTGTGCCTAACACACCTGATGGTCTAATAAAGAGCTGAACGGCCAACAGCAGGGCAGGAGAAAAGATGGGTGAGGCTGGCAGGCAGAGAGAATATATAGGAGAAATCTGGCAGAGAGAGAGATCTAGAAGCAAGAGGAGGAGGAGGCTATCAGAGGCCAGCCACTCAGCTACACAACCAGCAACAGTAAGAAAGAAAGGTACACAACAGAGAAAGGAAAAGCAAAAGGTAGATGGGATAATTTAAAGTTAAGACAAGCTGGCAAGAAACAAGCCAAGCTAAGGCTGGGCATTCATAATTAAGAGCCTCCGTGTGTGATTTGGGAGCTGGGTGGTGTGCCCCCTCAAAGAGACAGAGTAAGAAAACAACCAACGACCCTGACGCTGTTGCTCTTCCAGAGGACCTGGGTTTGACTGCCAGCACCCACATGGTGGCTCACAACTGTCTAACTCTAGTCCCAGGGGATCTGATGCCCTCCTTTGGCCCCCTTGAGCACTGTATGCATGTGTATACATGCATGCACACAAGCAAAACACTCATACGCATGAAATAATAAATCTTAAAAAGAAATTGTAGGGCTGGGGCTGGAGAGATGGCTCAGAGGTTAAGAGCACCAACTGCTCTTCCAGAGGTCCTGAGTTCAATTCCCAGCAACCACATGGTGGCTCACAACCATCTGTAATGAGATTTGGTGCCCTCTTCTGGCCTGCAGTCATACATGCTGTATATATAATAAATAAATAAATCTTAAAAAAGAAAAAAAAAGAACTTGGTGTTAAAAAAAAGCAATTGTAGAATGAGGAAAACACATAAAATAAGTGGCAGCTGTAAAGTCAGGCTGTGCAAACTATCCAGGAGTTTAAACAACACTGACAATGGCCAGGTCCTTCTCTTACTTAAAATGAGATTGAACAGAGCCTGGGCATTTGATTAAAAAATGTTACATGTTTGTTTATTTTACGTGTATGGGGTATGTATATGCCAAGTCACATGTACAAGGGACAGCTTGTGGGAGTTGGTTCTCTCCTGCCACCACATGGATCACAGGGACCAAAGTCAGGTTATCAGATTTGGAGGCATGTGGCTACCCTGAGCCATCCTGCTAGCCCCGGTTATTGGAATTTTGAATTTTTCATTTTTATGTGTTTTTGAGTGTGTGTGTGTGTGTGTGTGTGTGTGTATGTATGTCAGAATATAATATTCAGAGCATCAAGCCGGGCGTTGGTGGCGCACGCCTTTAATCCCAGCACTCGGGAGGCAGAGGCAGGCGGATCTCCGTGAGTTCGAGGCCAGCCTGGGCTACCAAGTGAGCTCCAGGAAAGGCACAAAGCTACACAGAGAAACCCTGTCTCGAAAAACCAAAAAAAAAAAAAAAAAAAAAAAAAATATTCAGAGCATCACACATACTAAGTATTCTACCACTGAGCTACATCTCCATCCAACACTGCATTTTTTAAAAAGTCCCCCAGGTAACTGACGTACAAAAGTCATTTGAGGGAACAGGAAGGTTAATGGGCTACGGGAATTCACCAAGATTTCCAGGTGGTGCTAATGACGCACTTGATCTTGTATTAAAAAAACAAGGCTAGTTAATATTCTTGCATGTTTCTGGTTTTGTTTTAAATGGGTAGCCATCGGCATGGAGGAAGCAGGTCACTATATTAGCCAAGACTAGACTTTTGTCAGAAATGGAAGAAGGGAGTTGCATGTCTGCACAGGAATGATCACCACGAAGGAAGACTCAGCGGGGGAAGACGAAGCTGAAGGCTGATGGGTGAAGGCCACAGGAACACCGTGGGTTCCAGGGCTACAAAGCCCGAAAACGAGATGCAGGAGCAGACTCTCTGGCAGGTGCTGGCTCTGGAGCACCACCGTGGAGTGGTGAAGACAAGGTCCCTGACAGGAACTGTGGAACTGTGACATGAGGCTGAGGGTGCTGAACGTATCATCCTCTTCATAGGGAAACCAGAGACATCAACAGAAGCAGTGCCAGGAAGAGCGTCAGTGAGACGGGAGTTCAAACCTCCAGAGAACCACTATCATCGGCAGACGGCAGCACCAGTGGAGGGTAGCTAGGGACAGAAGCTGATAGCTGAGCTTGGGAGCTGGAAGGGGTTATATGTCTTTCTGCCTCATTAGGTTGTCAGTTACTTGAGGAAAAACATGACCTTTCACTCACAATTTAGCACAGTTTTGGGAATAGGTATTCACTATAATTTTGGTGGCTGAGCTTCAGGGATCTGAGGAAATCTACTGTTTCCAAAATCACACTGAACGAGAACGCAGCTGTCCTGGCTCCTCCCCCAGATGCTGACCTGCCTCACTCCGCTCTCGGTTCTGCCAGGAACTCAGCTGACGCTGGTTCAGAGCCATCACTGAGGCAGGCTCTCCAGCCTAGCAACGCTTTTGAGTGCAGCTCACTTAAAGGCCCATTCTCTTCTTGGTCAATTTCTTTCTTTCTTTTTATTTTTGGTTTTTCAAGACAGGGTTTTTCTGTGTAGACCTAGCTGCCCTGGAACTCACTCGGTACACCAGGCTGGCCTCGAACTCACAGAGATATGCCTGAGTGCTGGGATTAAAGGCGTGCACCACCACTGCCTGACTCATTGGTCAGTTTCTTTATCAGACTACTGAAAACAGTGAAAAGAAATGGTATGGGTAACAATCACAGGTCACAGCACTGTCCTCCAAGTTAAAGACACTTGAATCCCCAAAGCCAGCAGAAGCTGAAATGCTTCGTTTAATAGGGGAGGAAAGATTCAGAGCTAGAAGCTCAGAGGGAAGAAAGAGAAGGTCTCTACAAAGGAACAGCTAGGAGCCCCACATATGGGTGACAAAAAAACACACATCACTATCTCAATACAGCAACTCTAGGTGTTGACCTGTGTTCATTCACCATCACAAACTCAGGACCTACCAAGTATAAGGCACTAAGCTAGGCACCAAGCAATTCATACATGTGTGGTTTTGATTAAAATATGCATCAAGGCAGCCTAGGGGGAGGGGCGGCAAAGGGCAAACATACTGAGAACTGGCTAAGACGGCAAGAGAGGGAAGCGTTCCTGATGACCAGTCAGATGGTCTCAGAACTTTGGAAGTGCCTCCTTGCTCCCAGTCAACTAATGCAGTACGCAGACTCCAAGTAAGGGAGCCCTGGTCAACACTGTATCTCTGTTGGTGAGACCATCAGATAACCAAGGTCTGTGGGAAAACCTCAGGTTTGGGCAGGGAGTTAGGGAGCCTGGGGTCCAGCTCTGGCCCTTTATCTTGTTACGTAGCTTTGGACAAATCATTTCACCTGTCTGGGGCTCTGCTGCTTCGGGTGTGAGACACAAGATGAATACCACTACCAAGGCTCCTGCCCACTGTTGAGCTGCCCGCCCACACAAGGAGGCAGGCACGAGAGGAAGTGGGAGATGAGGACCATTTAGTCTTGATTCCTAGCTCAGTCACACAGTAACAGCATGTTAGGGAAAGGATCAAAGACTGACCTGGAGCGTTAGAGTTAGGACGCGGCAGCGTATTGCAAATGTCAGCACCTCTTTCTGGGATGGGTCCAGGGGCCACATCCTCTCCTCACCAGGTCTGAGCTTCCTCTGGCTTCTAAACTCTAACACCCAAGGAAGAAAATGTCACACAAGGGCCAAAAGAAACTCATAACATTCTCTTCACAGGGCCACCCCCTTCAGCATCTCTACGGCATTTCCAGAGGGAAGACTATTTTGAAGGCAGATGGACCACTGGGTGTCACCCTGAAGCACTCTATTCTAGTCAGATTAGTTCTACGTAGATGAGCTTGAAGCTGAAAAGCTAAGCTCACAGAAGTTTTAAAAGCCCATTGAATGCTTGTATGTAGGAGTCAAAGACCTGGGTTCAAGTCCCGATTCTATCACTTGCAAGTTCTCATTCAGTCCCTCTGAGACTCCTTTATCTGTAAAATGGAATAAGACGTATCTCCTCCCACCCCCATCTCACAAATCTGTCACCATGGTAAAATGGACTAAACTAAAAATTACTACACAAATCAATGTTGTGGCTATTATTTGGCATGTGCCCTTTTCCTCTTGCCCAGAATAATAAACTAATTCCCAAACCAGAGTCCCCCAAGTGGGGCACAGAACCATACTAGAAGCCCGTAATAACTGCACATGCCAGCTAGCGCTCTGATGTGTGTTCAGCTGGCCTGGAAATTAAGTGGGGAAGGAAAAGAAAACCACCGCTCAGCAGGACTTCGGCCAGCTCCCATAGCTAAAACAAACTCAGGGCAAGACACAGTCTACCGCTAGGGAAGGGGTGAAAGGCTATTTATTTCCCATCTGGGGGGGCGGGCAGCAACGTACGAAAACCCAGAGCCGTTCTGAGGTGCGGAATACACTTCAAGACATTTTCTTCCTTTCTTTTTCTTTCTTTTCTATTTTTAAAAACAATTTAAAAGGAGTCGTGGCTCCTACTGTGTATCAGCAAGAGCCGCAGCCTCCTCTTCTCTCAGGTGGCTAACACCGGCTTTCTGGAATTTTCTGATTCTCACTAGACTGCGCTATGCTCTCACTGCCTCTTACCCTGACATACCGCTGTTATTTATGAGGACAGGGGCTTTTCGTCCTTCTTCCCAGGACCTAGCATGTAAACCAACATCTTGTTCTGGACAAGACGTAGCAAGAGCAGGATACGGCATCACCAGTTCTGACTCTAGATCTAGAAATCACTGGTCCAAATATTCCTCCCATCATATTTCATGCTAAAAAGCCCGATGGCCCAGGAGGTAAAGGCACTTGCCGACACGGTGACCCACGAGTTGTCCTCCGACCTCCTCACACAGGTGTGCCACGGCACACTTGCAGCCACACACATATACACAAATACATGCACACTAAACAACAAAACAAACGAAAGTCACAGAAACCCTGGGAGAAAACAGAAGTTCTGCACCAGGGGAACGAGACTAACAGCGACAGTACTTCTTTCCGGGCACAAGGGGGCACTCACTGCTTACTCCATCCCCGGGAGGCCAGGAGAAAAGGAGGCCCTTCCGCACCTCCCAACTCCACATCGGTTTACCCAAGAAAGTTCAGTTTAAAGTTAAGCTTCTGAACACCCCCAGGAAGGAGTATTTGCTGACTATACACGATATCTCCAACAGTGAGTGGATTCACTGAACTCAAAGAAACTACAGAAACAAGCGCCCCCATCTCCTCTGCCCTACGATGAATTCTTTTTTTTCCCCCTTCACTGGCTTCCCACCTGCATGCACAAGAGAGGCAGGGATCAGAATCCACCTCTGCACCTTGACCAGACTCGCATTCTCTTCCTCTTTCAAACTCTGGCCTCAGTGGCCACAAGAGATGCAACCCACACTTAATTCACAGTTAAACCAAGTAAAATCAAGACAACTATCCCCCTAGATACCTACCAACTTCCCTTTGAAAGAAGCCCCTTGCCAAATCACACTCTTAACTGGCAGGACGCTTAGAACCGACCAGTTTCATTCTTTAATTTTCCCGTGAGATAGGCTCCGGAGATCTCATTAGACACGGGAGGCCGGTATAATTACCATCGCCATTTTATGGATGTGAAAACTGAGGCTCACTGGAGCCAAGTGACACGCCCACGACTTAAAGCGTCTCATGCACTGCTTTCTAAAACCTCATGCCCAAAGTCACGAGCACGCTCTGCCACCAACACAAAGGGTTTGCATTCCTTTCCAGCCGGGACCACCCAGGTCTCCAACACCTAGCCCGGGACTTCCTCCAACGCTAGCGCATGTTGTTGCTGGAAGCTTATGGTGACGGGCTCTTGTCTGGGAAAGCCTGTTGACCTGGAGCCCTGGGCTCTCTCGGGAAGGCTATAACATCCTCGGTGGGGTGATGCGCTCGGACCCGGGGTGCTCGGGGCCAGAGGCCTCGCAGGGCGAGCGGCCTCCCGCCAAACCCCGCGGGGCCGGGAGCCCGTTCCAGCCTGTTCTTTTCGGACACAACTCCTACCCGGGACGGGGCACTGACCCTCACCCCAAGGGAGCCACGGCCCAGGACTTCGTCCCGAGGGAACCGCAGGGCCGGGCCGGGCCACAGGGCCGGAAGCAGACGAGGGCCGGAGGCCGCAAAGGAAGAGGCGGCGCCGGGGCTCCCCCCCGCCCCGGTCCCCCGCTATGGCGGAGGGGCGGGGCTCCTCGCTTCCCTACAGCCTCCGCCTTATTTCTCTCGTCCTCCGTTTGACAGCTTCCCTCCCCGGAGAACTCCAGAGCTCCAAGAGCTGGCGCGCCGGGTCCTCCTCGCCCGCGCGCCCAGACCACCCCCGCGGAGCGCCAACCTCAGCACCTCCATCCGGGTCCCGCGCGTCCCGCGCCTGCGCGCTGGCTCCGCCGACGGCGGCCCCGCCCAGCTCCTGCCCGGACTCGGGGCGCCCCGCCTCCCTGCTCGGCGGCCATGTTGACCCTGGCTGGGGCGGGGGCCGCGGTGCGCGTCGCACCTTCCGGGCGCGGTGACACCTGAGGAGTTTGCCTCGCGCTCGCCGTCCGCGTGTGCGCGGGCGCTGCGCTCCCAGCCGGCGCCCTCGCCCCCCGTCCCGCCCCGGCGAGCGGCCCCTGACTCCCCGCTGTGGGCCGAGGTGGCCCCGGGAACTACCCCGGGGCCTCTTGGCCGCAGCCAGGGCCGCACGTTCTCTCCCGCCCCGCCGCCGCCACACCAGCCCGGCCCGGGGCCCGGCACACAATAGACCGTAGGAATGGGCGGAAGGGAGCCCCGTCGGGGTTTCTCGTGGCACGCAGCGGGGCCCTGCGCCTGGGCGCGAGGAAAGCGGGGGACCCCCGTGACTTCCCCTCCCTCCGGCCCTGCCTCGGTTCAGTCCCGCCGCGGGTGGCCGTAGAGGACGGAGGACGAGGAAGGGAACCTCAGAGAACACCCCCGGGACTCCTCCCTCGAGCAGTGTCTGTCCTAGGAAGTGGCGCCAAAAGCAGAAAAAAAAAAAAAAAAGGAAGCTAATTCAACAAAACCGTCTGTTGGGGAGGAGCGGCCGGTTGGTGCCCCTGTAACGGAAACGGTTAGAACGACTTTGCACCCTCCCTTAAAGGAAACAGATAATAAATCCTTCTCCGTTGGATTTCTTGTTTCTCAGGATTCCAAAGCCGCCTGTGGTTTCAGTTATCTGTCCCCTCCACGTAGCTCGGGTCTGGGTTAACCTCTGGCCACAACCCTGGCTGAGGGAGGGGTTTATCTTCTGCAACAGCCACCAGTGTGGGTGGGAACAAAGGGATGGTCGCTATCTCTCCCAGCAAAGAAAACTAGCCCACTTCAGTTTGGGGGTGGGGTGGGGGGCGGGCAGGTGCACTATCATTTCAGGCCCTGGGACTTAAAACTGCCCCCCTGGATGTTTGTGTGTGAAGTGGATAAAGTATAGAGCATATTTTAGTGGCTGGGAAAGAGAGACAAGGAGTTGACCAAGTCATCCTTCCAGGTTTTTCAGCGTAGAAACAACGCGTTCGTTCGTCTGCGTGAAATGGCAACGCCTCTCTGGGTGCGCTTGTGACTAGGGCCCAAGGTTGTGCCTTGAATTTCTGGAGGCTCCCCAACACTCTGTCTTTAAAGACAAGACAGAGACATAACTCTCCTTGTTTGTGAATTCGCGGGGGGAAATGCTCAAGGTTCTGTCTGTCCACATGGAATTCCCTCCGAATGTTCTTGTCAAAAAGGCAGGGGTCCTCTTGTGAGAAGTGAGAGTGTTTGCTGGAACACCACCGTTTGGAGCTGGAACTTCGTCTGGCTCTTCAGTTGCACTTGGCTGCAATTTCTCCTTCCTTCCTTCCCAGCTACCCAACCCCCTCCTCTTCTGCTCTGTTTCCCGTTTCATTTTCTGGCTTCTGCTCCTACAGGAAAACAAGGAAGCCGAGTCTTGCGCTCCCAAAGCCCTGACTCTCGCGCTTGCTTTTTAGACTGGAAGGGGGCAGGATGGGATGGGAGGGAGTGCTGGGGCTCCAGGGCGCTGAGTGGAAGGTGAAAGAGGCAGGGCTGTAGTTTGCCTTCGCAGTCTGCAGTTAAAATGGAGCCTGCAGCAACATCGGCAGCTGAGCCGCTAGAACTAGAGAAGGCAAGGGAGACAGCCAGCCACGTCCCCGGGCTCCGGAAAGACTACTTCTCCCACCTTGCATTAAAAAGGAAATAGCCCACACCATCAGGGAAGAGTTTCACAATACAGAGTCCTCAGCTAATCAATGCAAGCAATGTGCCACTATTTCTAAAATCCTAAAATTCAAGAGGGTGACGACATCATTTGTGTTCTTTGAACTTGTCTGCCTCTGCATTTGCTTTTTTTTTTTTTTACCTAAAACATCCCACCAGACCACCCTTTGGCTTAAGGGACAAAGCATGTCCATCCACTTCCACCACCCTGTTCTGTCTGTCACTTGCCTGTCTTAGCACCATCTACTTGACCCTGTGCCTGGCATTTCAGTACCTGTCTTCCTCTTTTGGAATATTAACTTCTGAAATACAGTGGAAGACCAGGCTAATCTTTCACCCAAGTATTAGAGCACTTGGAAAGGCAGCTTGGGCAGGGAGTGTAAGTCAGTGACCGACCGACCGAGGGCTGGTCCTAGACTTGATCCCTAGGACCAGAGAAACAACAGCCAAACCCCCACAGCGCCTCGCGTGTTTTGTATGGTGAATAAATTAATTTAACTGCATGCCATATTTGATACTTAAGGAAATCAAGGCTTGCTAAAGGAAGGTCACACAGGCCTCAAACCCATGATCCTCCCTGCTTCAGCCTCCTGAGGGCTGAGATTACTTACATATGTGAGGCACCATGCCCAGCTACTTCATGTGGCTGTAATTGTTCCCACGGTTACACTTTTTAATCTCTTCCTGGCTATGAGTCTTTAGGAAGCCGGGCGGCTGTGGTGCACACCTTTAATCCCAGCACTTGGGAGGCAGGTGGATCTCTGTGAGTTCGAGGCCAGCCTGGTCTACAGAGCGAGCTCCAGGACAGCCAGGGCTGTTACACAGAGAAACCCTGTCTCCAAAACAAAACAAAAAACCAAACAACAACAGAGTCTTTAGGAACTGTAGTACCCTATGTAAGGCCCATCAAGTCCTAATATCACCTACCTTCTCTTTCTTCCACTGGGACCATACCATGCCATAGGCACTGAGGAAGTGCCACTGAGGAAGATGTGTTCAGGAACCACCTGCCCTCATGTGATTTATGAGTGAGTAGCATAAAGTACTCTTATAAGACAGGCTGTTCTAACTCGATGTCCAAAGAACAGTTTTCCCACTGAAGATGTAGAGAAGTCAGACTCCCCCCCCCCCAAGCATTCTGACAGTTTATTCCTCCTTGTAGCTTCTTTGTCTTGTTCCTGTCTCCACACCCAAGATGATCGGGGTCCCAGGCTGGGCTGAGACACTGCCCAGTGTATTTATCTGTTCTCTGTAATTATGTTTCCAGGCATTAAATTCTCCAAAGCCCTCTTCCTATGGGATTGCAGTAGTTGACCCTGATCTGGGACACTGGATCCGAAGCACACCATTGAGATGAAGTGACCACACAGCCCCATTCCTTACTATCTACTGTCAGTGGGCAAGGCTAATGCTTATGATGAGCAAAAGCTAGACCTTTCCAGAACTTTGATGCTTCTTTTCACTGTTCAGAAAAATATAAAAAATCATCCACTGACAGTTTCTAAGGATGCTGGGTAGTACTTACAGCCATCTTGACATCTGAAATGACACCAATTAGGTCTTGGACATTTACGGAAAGTGTTTGACCTCTGCCATGTCACTTAAAGATGCTCACCCACCCCAGGTTACTAAGATTCTTCCTTGTTTCCAATTGCAGGTACCAAACACAGTGATGCTTCAAAAACCACTGATATGTTACAAAAACACTTCTGTCAGTGTCTGCCTTTCAATAGTTAGAAACCTTGATTCCACTGAGAGGCCTGGTGGCAAGGCCTTAGCCTCTTGGGGGTGGCAGTAGCTGCCAAGCAAAAGAGCCAATCAGCTTCAGAGTATTGTTTAGGCTGGACTTGGCTGCTGTTCAGCTCTGAAAGAAGGTTAAGGTCATTTGGGGGTGGGGGTAGGGAGGGAGGAGCCTGGGAAAAGAACTACTGGCCACACCCGGGGTTCTCTACTGGCCAGGTTCTATTTACTTCTCAAAAGCCAATTACTCACAGCTCAGTGGTCTGCAGTTCTCTTGGCCAGTGGTAACTCCAGTCAGAAACTGGAGACTGGGCTAGGCGGTCCTCGAATTGCAGAAGAGCAGATTAAAGAAACCCAGGAGACAGAACTCCTAGGTAATGCTCCACACAGTCCAGAAATGCACTCTCTAGATTGGAAAGTTCGAGTTCAAGGTCCATAGCAAAAATAGTGATTAGCAGTCTTACTAAATAAAAGAAAGATATGAAAAACACCCTCCTTTTGTTTTTATAAGAAACTACCTTGGTTGACAAAGGTTTTTCTTTCTCAGTAAGTACTAATTTGCCATTCCTGTCCCTGACTCAAATATTAACAGCCACACCAAGTTTGATGAGTACTTGACTAAAATTCTTGAGACACTTTTGCCTCATGCCAAATACAGTAGAAACCACTCTCCCTCAAGCCTGCTGTGGATGGAGTAAGGGTGGTGTGGTACTGGAAGAACTTCGGCCTTGGTCAGGTGGGCCTAGTTTTGCATAGGAAAGGGAGCTATTGCACAGGGCTGTCACAGGAATATCTGCAACATATTTTGTTCAGCAGACAAAGATGCAATAGGAAACTGTCTCAGGTTTCACTTAAGTGTTTACAATCATATTTTGTTAGTATCTCTGATTTCACTGGAAAAAATATGAACTTTAATTTTCTTCGCTTTCCAGGAGGATGAGTAGAGAAGGATGAACAGAAAGGCGACATCACAGTATTGACCTAAAAGCAGCTGCATCTGCTACTGGGACGCCATTTGATTGGTTTGTTTGTTTTTTGGTTTTCGAGACAGGGTTTCTGTGTAGCTTTGTGCCTTTCCTGAATCTCACTCTGTAGACCAGGCTGGCCTCGAACGCACAGAGATCCGACTGCCTCGGTCTCCTGAGTGCTGGGATTAAAGTTGTGCGCCACCACCGCCCGGCCACTTGATTGGTTTTTAAGTTGGTATTGTGTGCCAGGATGCACGTCAGAAAAGTAATGAGCAGTGAGCATCACAAACTGTTTATATTCCAGTGGACAAAAACACAGTGGGCCGGATGCTGACAGAAACGCCAGACAGAAAGAACCTAAGTCAGGGAGCGCAGATTGGCATTATTATTATTATTTGGTTTTTCGAGACAGGGTTTCTCTGTGTAGCTTTGCGCCTTTTCCTGGAACTCACTTGGTAGTCCAGGCTGGCCTCAAACTCACAGAGATCCGCCTGGCTCTGCCTCCTGAGTGCTGGGATTAAAGGCGTGCGCCACCACCGCCTGGCCTATTATTATTATTTTAACTGACATTCTAATTTCCTGTATTTTTTTTTTCCCGAGACAGGGTTTCTCTGTGTAACAGACCTGGTGTCATGGAACTGACTTTATAGATCAGGCTGCCTTCGAATTCATACTGCCTGCCTTTGCCTCGAGGCTTGCACCACTATGCCCATATTCTTTTTTTTTTTTTTTTTTTCTCCTGGAGACGGTCTTAGTATGTAGATCCAGTTGACCTGTAAGTCCAGGCAGTTAGCCTCAAACTCAAACATAGTCACCTGCCTCTGCCTGAGAGCTAGGACTTCAGGTGTATGTCACTACACCCAGGGGTTCACGATTTTTATGAAGTCTTAAGCATTACACAGGTTCTGATTTTAAAGGGGTCATTGTGGTAGTTGTATTATAGGTTTGTACCCAAGCACAGCACAAGAGAATGTTAAGAATTTGGGAAAGAAGTTGACAAGTGTCATGAGCTCTGGTGGCAGTGGCCAGACTGAGGATGATTTCAAGGATGTAGAAGAGGAATGGGTTGGTTGTGGTAGCGCACAGTGCACACCTTTAGTCTCAGGAGGCAGGGAGAGGATCTCGGGGAGGTCCAGGCCCGCCTATCTACAATGAGAGTTACAGGACAGATAGAACTATACAGTGAGACCCTATCTCAAAATCACAAAAACAGCAAACAAAAACCAAAAAGAAAAGTCAAGGAATTTTTCTGGCCAAACACAGAAGGTTGGACCTGCCACTTACTACAAAAGCTGAGAAAAACAGGCTTCCTCATAGACACTCCGAATGCTCAAGTTCTCAGTAGTGATCACGCTGAAGAGTCAAGTCTGGAGTCAAGAGAGCCGAAATGTAGATCCAAGTGGGAGAGGCGGTTTCTGGGAAGTGGCTCTTAATAACGATTTCTAAAAGAACCTCCCCTTTGTCAACCATGAGTGGAGGAGGCCACCATGCTAGGAGGGCACATAAAGGAGAGCAGGGCCCTGCAAAGGGTCAAGCTCTCATTCTTTTCCAAAACAGTCTCACTGGCTGTCCTGGAACTGTAGACCAGGCTGGCCTCAAACTCAGATATCCAGCCCCCTGCTTCCCAAGTGCTGGGATTAAAGGAGTGCGCTCCTATGCCCAGCTTTTATTGTTTTAGAAAGATTGGCTAAAGATTGTTGTTGTTGTTTATGTGTGCGCGTTCTGCCTGCATGTATGCATGGTGCACCTCCGTGTGCCTGGAGACCATGGAGTCAGAACAGGGTGTTGAATCACCCCTGGAACTGGAGTTACAGATGGTTGTCAGCCACCGTGTGGGTACTGAGAATCAAACCCTGGGTCCTTTGTAAAAGCAAGTGCTCTTAATCACTGAGCCATCTCTCTGGCCCTGGTTAAAGATTTAATTTTAACTATGTGTGTGTGGGTCTGTGGATGTCAGTATAGGTGTCTATGGCCCAAGTCAGAGGTGTCAGGTCCCATGGAGTTGAGTAAGAGGTTATGAGCCACCCAAACATGGGTCCTCCTAACTGCTCAGTCATCTTGCCAGCCACAGGTAAAGCTCTTAAATAATTGGAAAATAAAAAAGCCTCACAAAGTCTTACCAAGATTTAATGTACATTTATTCTTAACACGTGGAACATATAGTATAAAGATTTCATACTGAATAAATGATATTCATTAAGCCAAAAAAGGAAAAAAAGGAGGAATTTACATCAAGTTTTTAGCTACATTGTTGAAATACAAATATGCAGATTTTATCACTGAAAAAATCTCAATTGTGTTTCTTCATCAGGAACTTCAACTGAACCTAGAACTTTTTCACACCTCGATTAGAAAGGAAACAAAACAAAACAAAAACCCAGAAAAAATAAACTATAAGTTGATTGGCTGCCGAGACAGCAAGGACTTTTTACAGAGACCTGTACAGCACCGCACCAAGAGGGGCGATGTCTGGCAAGAGATTAAATAGCTGTGTCTCGCTTTGTGCAGGTCACCAACTTGTTAACTCGTCATACTATAAAGGGGCAGCTGGGAAGGGGACCGAACTGTGGAGGTCAAGGGTATGTGCAATGTACAACATCATATATACACACGCGTGGCAGCGCAGCCGCTGCAGCTAAAGGTTAAAACCAGTTCTAAGAGGTGATCTCAGGGTTATTCATACAATCAAGGAGGAGAGAAAGAGGTCAGGGTGTTGTAGGTTCACACATGATACTTTGGGGGAAAAGCCTTTTTTTTTCTCCTCAACATTTAACTAAAAACATTTTAAAAACTACAGCTTGCCGCTGAGCCAGCGTCCTCTCTCATCTCCGTGTGAGACGTTATTATTACAGTATGTTTACAGTATCAGGTGTACAGTACAGTACATGAAAGGGTCTCCACTCTACTGCACAGGCCTCTCCTCTCCAGTGACGGGGGCTGCTCACAACTGCCAACTTCTCGGCTCCTGCGAGATTGTGAATGGACAGCAAGAAACCACACAGTTCAGCAGTCACCTTTTGTCCTTCAGGGTTTTTTTGTATTTTTTTCCTTTTTTTTTAACCATTAAAAACAGTTATGAAATGTGGCATCCCGTTGATGCAAGAACCGGGAAAGCCATTTTTTTCCCCAAACTCACTGTAAACAACAGTAACTTTGGTTAAAATAAAAAAGTCTTCTATGTAGGCAGAGCTTTGTCTCTTCAAATAGGGTGGGGTCCTGAGGGAAGCGGTGAGGGTGAGGAGGAACAGAAAGGTGTGAGGGAGTGGGGGTGGGGAGAGACTTTCCCAAGGGAGAAGCTGGACAGCACAGGGTAAACTGGATTCTGAGGTGGTTTTGCATAAATAAAGGGCAACAGTCAGTTTCTAAGTTCTCCACACACTCACACACACACAGGGAGGGGAGGTGTCCCACGGCTGTCATGACTGGCCAATCAAAAACAGTACATCACAAATGACTTGTGAAACCAATGAGTTCATCAACGGTGATACCGAGATGTCCAACAGCCGTGACTCGTACAGAGTGAACTCTGAGTGGTTCTCGTCCACCTTGGCCAGGGCAAGCAGTGCACGGGCAGCCCGCCGCATCATGTCCACACTAGTTGGTTCAAAGGGTGGGTTCTGCATATGGAGGAGGCTGGCCTGGCTCTGCTGGAACTGTGTGGCAGCTAGGCTGTCCTCTAGGAAGCCCAGGAGGTTGCCGATGCTGCCCTTCTGCACTGCAATGGCCCGGGCTGCCAGGCTGTCCCCCTGTGCCAGATTGGCCAGCAGTACCACGGCCATCTCCCGGCACACTGGGTTCTTTCGGTCACTGAGGAAGCGCACCATGGTGCTGTACAGCTTCTCCAGGCGGCTGAAGGGGGGTGTGGCCAGGATCAGGTCCACATTGTTGTCCTGGATGCTGAGTTTGCTGAGGGTCTCCAAGACCAGTCTCTGGGGAGAGAGGACGGCATTGGGGCCTAGGGTGGAGAAAGGGTCCTGGGCTTCAGCGGAAGGGCAAACTGCCCAGTGTAGGAGTCCATCCAGCACAGGCAGGCAGATGCTCTCAGGGTACGGGGATAGGTCCAACTGCCCCGAGATGTTGGCAAGGGTGACCAGTGTGTTTTCCCGGAGCATCTCCAAGCAGTCCCACCACCACTCCACTTTGTCACAGCTCACCCCTTGGTCCTGTTCCTCCTCCTTCTCATAAGTTAGTGGTGCCTGCTTCCGTTCTGGATGCTTATGGTGCAGTAGGATCAGCTTGCCTAGGATAAGCAGCAGCCCCGGGTGTTTGGACATCTCAAAGTCGTTGCCTGGCACAAAGGACAGGCTTCGGATGGTATTGGAGACGCAGACACAGCGCTTAGCAAGGGAATCCTGCCAGTCCAGAAGGGTACACAGTGGGGTCTCATCCTTACTGTGGGGCTCATCCTCTAAAATCTTGATGTTCCGGTGGCTCTGTGCTGGGCTAATGCCAAACGGAAACTTGCTGCTTTCCTTGGTGGCCTCTGCACTCTTTGTTCCCTCATCAGTCAGCGTGCTCGACCGGGTGGACAACATGTCATCCATAGTGGCTGTGATCCTTTTTTCTGGAAGGCCATCAGGCGGGGGCCCCTCCTGCTCTGTCGTCCCTTGTGTACCCTCTACCGTTGTGAGGTGTTTCCGAGGGGGCGTCGGGCAGGGCACATAAGGCCGGGCAGGCAGCAGCTCTACCTTGCTCTCAAAGTGGGTCTGGATATGCTCGGTGGTGTCCCCACCACCGATCCGCCAGTGCAGCAGGCCGCTGTCAAACTCCTGCACGCGCCCAAGCTTATCTGAGCAGTCCACCACAAATGGGTCGTTTTTCTGCACAATCTTTACCGGAAGCTTGTCAAACTTACTGACCAGCTTCTCCTCACTGTTCTCTGAAGCTGCCTTGTCCTTGCCTAAGAAGGCCATCTCCTCATCATTTTCAACTACTTCCTCCTCCTCTTCCTCCTCCGGTTTAGGATCTTGGAGTTCGTCTTCCTCCTCCTCCTCCTCCTCGGTGGGGGCTGGACTAGACACCTTGCTGAATCTCCCAGGGTCTAGTAATGTTCTCTGTCCTGGGTCCCCCACCTCATACTCCTTTAAAATGCCAAAGATCTCAATCAGGCATCGACGGAAGTATTCCACAAGAAGCTCTAGCAACCCTGGGAGCTGAAAGATAGAGAAAAGGAAATAAAACTAAGGGAAAAATCCTTGACCTGAGAGTTGCCAAGCTCTATCCACTCTTCATTCTTTTGAGTTAGACATTTCTCACTTAGGAGGTAAAGCTGGTCCCTCTCTGAAGGCTTCTGTTCCAGCAGACTGCCTGTCTTTTCTTTTGCCCAAACAACGGTCGCATAAGCCTGTCCCCAGCAGGCTGGAAATGTTAGCCACACATCACTAACACCCAATACCTTTAAACCTGAATATATGTTCTGCTTTTCACCAGGCTCCTGGTCACTGCCACTGGCCCTCGAGGGTGGTATCTCTATTCCACGGCCATATGTAGCCCAAATCTAAGCATGCTGGGATGAGCCCTTCCCAACACAGGTCAGCAAAGGGCATGTACTGTCAACAGGGGCTCATGTATGCTCCACTAATTCCCAGGAAGATTAACTCCTGGCTGAACACCTTCCATCCACCTGGTTATTAGAATCAGAAAGACCTTGGTTTGAATACTGCCTTTCCTAGAAATTAGCTATATAAAATGATGAAAAATCCCCTAAACTTCATAAAGTTGTTCTAGCATATGGGAAATAATGAAAATTTATTTCTCGCCAGGTGGCGGCGGCACATGCCTTTAATCCCTGCACTCGGGAGGCAGAGGCAGGCGAATATTTGTGAGTTCTAGTCCAGCCTGGTCTACAAAGTGAGATCCAGGACAGGCTCCAAAGCTACACAGAGAAACCCTGTCTCAAAACAAACAACCAACCCCCCCAAAAGAAAATTTATTTCTCTTTCTTGTGGACAGCAATATCATTCAATGGAAATCGCTATGCTTGGCCACCTGTGGTGAGCCCCAGTGTGACCTCAGTTCCGGGCTACCCTGGGCTCACATAGTGACGTACTCAGGGGCGGGTGCTCCAGAGAGGGTTGCTCAGCAGGAAAGAAGAACCCCGGCTGCATTCCCAGAGGACCTGGTTAGATCCGCAGCACCTACATGGCTGCTAAAAAGTGTAACTCCAGTTCTAGGGGATCAGCAGCACCCACTGTGGCCTCAGTAAGCACCTGACACCCCCACCCCACCCCGCCTTATATAAGAAAACTAGTAGATTAGCAATGCCGTCTTTTACTTAAGAATAGAAACTAGAAAAATAAAAATAAAAAAGGAGCCGCTGTGATCACTGACACAGACACCACAATGTTATTCCTGGTAGATCAGAAATACCCCTAGGGGTCAATCTTCCTTTTTTCTGCTTTTATTATTAGTTTTGTACATACAGAGTCTCATGTATCCCAGGTTGGCCTCAACTACTGAGGTAAACAAAGATGACTTTGAACCTCTGATCAGTCTCCTAAGCATTACCTCCCTCTGTCCCTAGTGCTGGAATTGTGTGTGTCACCACACATGATTTATGTGGTGCCAGGGGTCCATCTCCGAGCCATGTACATGCTAAGGGAGCACTTTCCATCTAAAATGACAAAATTTCAGTCTCTAGTCTTGAATTCCTTTTAAATTAATTTATAAATAAAATCCCCCAGAGCTGGGTGGTTGTGGTGCACACCTTTAATCCTAACACTCAGGAGTCAGAGTCAGAGGGGATGACCTCTGTGAGTTCCAGGCCAGTCCAGTCTACAAAGAGAAACCTTGTCTTGAAAAGACAAGATAAAATCAATAAATAAAAGAAAAGGCGGCAGCGGGAGGGAGGGAGGGAGGGAGGAAGGGAAAAGTATTTGGGTGGAGGGAGTGCCAGGTGTCATGGAGATCGGGGATGGGTTCTGGAGTCATTTCTCTCTCCTTCCACCTTTATATGGGAACTGAACTTCTAAATGCAACCCCAACTGCCAAGTGCCTTTACCTGTTAAGCCATCTTGCTGGATTCTTTTTTTTTCTTTTTGTTTTTTTGAGACAGGGTTTCTCTGTGTAGCCCTGGCTGTCCTGGAACTTGCTCCATACACCAGGCTGGCCTCAAACTCCCAGAGATGCACCTGCCTCTGCCTCCTGAGTGCTGAGATTAAAGGTGTGCGCCACTGCCACCAGGCTATCTTGCTGAACTGTTACCAGAAACAAAAAGTTTCTCCCAGCTGGGATTAAGTAGCTCCTTTAAGAGAGAGGCTGGCAGATCTCTGTGAGTTCAAGGCCAGCCTGATCTACAGAGCAAATTCCAGGACAAGCAGGGCTATCTAGTGAAACCCTGCCTCAAAATAAAAATGAAAACAAAAAAATACTCCCAGCTGAGCATGGCATCTCAAATGGAGGCTAAGACAGAAGAACCTTAAGTCTAAGGCTAGCCTGGTGCAGACAACTTAGTAAGACCCCTGCTCAAAACAAAATAAACCCCAGCAAGAGTTGGAGCACAACAACCACCTTGCTCCCAAATACAATGCCTTTTGAATTTAGTTTGACACTAACAACACACGTAAATTATTACTGCTCCCATGCCCAGTGTCAAGGGAAGCAAAGTATAAAAAGATTGCCAGCAAAGTGACAACGTGTTAGCCGAGGATGGCATCCTTCTTGTTGTTGCTTAGCATTATCTACATCAAGAATGTCCTAGGCCTTCCCCACCTCGCCCAGGAACCTGTACTCACCTGACTGAGGTTGAAGGTCATAATGCTGTTGTCATCATATAGGAGGATGTTAATGGTGTCTAATGCCCACGTGCTCTCTGCCAGGAGCCCAGACTTGAGGGACATCATTACCCGCCATGCCTCCGGGGTTCCTGAAATAAACCTCTGTGTTGTCCATCCACCAAGCCGAGGCTGGCTGGAGGCACCCCAGGGCTGTCCCATTAGTCAGGCTATTCTGCCTTCATTGCTTCTAAGCTGTCTAGGACACCAGTATGTGGCAGAGCCTTAAAGAAAAACCTGAAGTCAGCGTATTTCTTCCACCCCCTCAAAGTCATTTGCTTTATTTCAGTAAACACTATACCTGATTTAACCATATCCAGAATTATCAGGATGGAGGGAACCACATGAAAGATGGAAAGGGGGAGTAGATTCAGGCACCCAGTCAGGGAGCTCTCCTTACCAATGTCTTTCATTGTGAGCCGCCTTCTCTGCTTCAGCACAGGCTGGGTGGCTTCAACAGAACCAGGTGGGAAGGTAATATCCCGCCGAACCATAGGGGGCTGCACAGGGGCAGGCGCAATGTGTGAAGCAGGTACCGGAGGACCCGCCTTCTGCATTTTCATCCCAGAGTGCAGGAATGGAGATTTGCTAGGAGAGGTACGGTTCTCCATTGGCCGGGGTAGGGGAGCGGGGCTGGATACCTGAGGAATGTGATTCTGCATGCTTGGTGGGGGCTGGTAGTTAGATGGAGGGGGTCTTGTCATGGGGGGAACAGGGGCCGAAGGACCATATGGAGGCTGGCGTGTGCCGTGGGAAGGCCACGGGCCTTCATGGTTGGCCCTCTGATCTGTGTGGAGCATTTCATCTGTTCGGTTCACACCATGATACGCAGGACCCTGGGGGGCAGAGCCTGTGCTCTGCCTGTTGGCATAGTTGTAGGTCATGTCATTCCGCCCCTGCCACATGGTGCCTTGCTGAGCAACCTCAGCTGATGCCTGTATAGGGCCGCCCATCATTTGTGGTGGCATGTTCTGCTGGGCACTGGAACCAGGAGGTGCAGAGACCCGGTCTCGGCCAAACTGGAATGGGAACTGGTTCTGGGGGCCGCCTGCTGGCCGGCGCTCAGTAGCAGCGGCGGCAGTGGCAGTGGCAGGATAGGCAGCGTTGGTGTACTGGTTGTACACATCCTGCTGAGTGGAGGGCTGGGCAGCTTGGTGCTGGCCGGCAGACTGGGGCTGAGCTGCAGGCAACTGTTGCTGCTGAGGCTGCCCCTGCCCAGTGCTGTATGGCACACTGTACATCTCCCCTTCGTGCCGCTTGGCAGGAGGGCCGTATGCACCATCCATCGGCCTCTTATAATTCTAAGACAGAGCAAACAGAGGCCAAATCAATATCATTTATTCAGTCACAGAAGTTACAGGGGCCACGGATGGCTCCCATTGGACATTAACTCATTTTCTTTTGCCCCTTGGAAAGACAGGACACAGATGCAAATTATCTTTGTTTTGTGTGTGTGTGTGTGTGTGTGTGTGTGTGTGTGTGTGTGTGTGTGTGTGTGTGTGTGTGTAGCTTTGGAGCCTTTTCTGTAACTCACTTTGTAGACCAGGCTGACCTTGAACTCACAGAGATCCGCCTGCCTTTCCCTCCCAAGTGCTGGGATTAAAGGCGCCTGACTTGCAAATTATCTTTTGAAGCTGTTTCTGAGAGCAACCCCTATTTTCTCTTCTAGAGTTCTCCATCCAAATAGACAAAAAGACCTTAAACCAAAATAAAATCTGTTTCTAGCTCTTCTAGAGAAAAGAGAGAGACTTGAGAAACAGGGAGAACGCTGAGATCTGACTCTTTGGGTAGAACTGCCTATTTGGGCAAGAATACCAAGGTAGTACCCAAAGTGAATTTTATAGACTGCAACCAATTAGACTCGGTGACTTACTGCTTTCCAGGGGAACCTGTGGGCCAGTGCATCCCAGCCACCCTCCTCACCTGCTGCTGCTGCTGCTGATACATTGTGGTCGGCTGGCTGGGGAAGGGGCTGCTGGAAGGGGTGCCTTGAGTGGAGAACTGATTGCCATAGGAATCATGTCTGCCGAAGACAAAGTAGGTCAGGGGGGAGGATCATAAAACCTGAGCCAACAATGTCAAAGGAACAAGGATTCACTCACCTTTGCTGCTGCTGTTGCTGCTGCGGGGGGTAGCGGCTAGGAGAATACATCCCCGAGTCTGGGGTGGAAGGCATGAGATTTGGCTGGGGGGCCCCAGTGCCCATATTTCCTTCAGGCCCGATTCCAGGCTCCGTCCTAAACAAAATTGAAGAAGGGAATTCAACACACTACAGCTTCAGGGCACCCAGGGCAGGACATGGGCAGGGGGCACTTACCTCACTCTGTCGTAAGGACCTCCATAGGGATAGTGCTGTCGTGGTCCCATAGCCACATTTCCCAGCCCAGGGCCAGCAGCACGACTGTAGGGGTCACCCATCCCACCGTTGGGGCCCTGCCCTGAGGACATGAAGGGATCACTTCCTGGAGCTGAGTGTAGAAAGGAAGGCAATGAGCAAACTGGCAAGTTGGCAGCTGAGCAAGCTACATAAGGCCTGTCCCAAAGTTCCAGGCTCTCTACAGAGCATGGTTTGTTCCTACTACTTTTCTGACAGAATTAATGGAGAAATATAAAGCCTTAAAAGTGGCTAAGTAAAGCAAAGGTAAGAGAGAGGTGTTTAAAAACAAAACACAAAAACAGGTGGGTGGTTCCAGATGTAGCTCAGTGGCATAATGCCTGCCTGGCGAATGGGACTCCCTAGGTCTGACCCCAGCATCCCACCCGAAAGAGAAGGCAGGCAGGGCAGAGGGGAAGGGTATGGTCAGTGGTCAGGGGACACACAGAAGAATCTCAGAAGCTACCTCAGTCACAACACCACGCCACTCACGCTCCCGTCTGCATAAGCCTAAGGTCACCAACACCCCAAGTCAGTCACCTTTCCTCATGCTGCCGTAAGGGTCCTTATTTGGCTCATAGGACATGCGCCCCATCATGTCAGAGGTATTCATACTGGGCTGGTACCCAGGGTTTGGAGTCATGGAATTCCGCTTCTGGAATGTGGGGTCACTTCCATCAGGAAAGGCATCCTGGATTCCAACTGAGTTGCTCCTGCTCCAGAGTGAGGAAAACTAATGAAACCCCCAATAGACCAATTCATCATCTGAGCCAAGAGACACAGGTGTCACTAGCTGGGCAGGAAGAGGCAGGAACCATCCTTGGACTACACAAGTCTTACCCCGACACACTCCAAGTTCTATCCTGCTCATGGGCCTTACCTCATGCCTGGTAAGGGGGGAATCTGACTATGTGGTGTAGATGCTGGAGTTGGAGGCTTCAGGTCTCCTCCTTCTGCCATAGAACTGCTGGTTGACTGGGGAGTTTGTGGCCCCTGCATAGATCCTGATCCCGCTGTGGACAGAGACGCAGAGTGACCAGCTTACTTACCAGAAACATATTCAGCTGCACAACTGAGCTATAATAAATAAATATATAACATATACGCCCCCACCTTACTATTTTATGTTTGGTTGCATTCATAGCTTAGAAATGAAAAGACGATGTGGCCATATTTCACCACACCAGGCCATTAAGTCACAGGTAACTTCCTGACTGCCTTGCTTTATTCTCCAAAGAACCTGTCTAATGCTATCAACACCACGCTGAGGGTGGGGCAAAAACTGAAATCCAGGGTGCAGGGGAGTCACATGGCCACAGCCTAGATGTTTCTATTAAGCCCCCAGCACAATATCATCCTTAGGTTCCAATGCTCCTCTAACTAGATGAGCACAGAATTCCCAATAATTAGTGTTGGCATTAGTTAGTTTCCCAGCACTAGCCATCCCACTCCTGAGACCTCCCCAGCTGATGAGTCATCTCAGGAAGGCATTACTCTCTCAGAGGTCAACGACAGGGCACATATGTTTACACCTACCTTCTAGGGCCCATGCTAGTCTAGGCCCCGGCCTCCTCTGAGAAAGGAGGGTAGGCAGAAGCATTCCTATGATCAAAAAGTCCCATTCATATCCCTTCCTACCCCTCCTTCCATTCATTACCATCCTAGCTCTCTGGGGAATTTAGGGCTCTAGTATGAGCTGCATTCTAAGGCGCTGACATCAGCAGGCCAAAGCTCCCAGATGGCCCAGCCACACTGCTATTTGTCAGTTTTCCCTCACTCCTCTGGTGTCCCTCCCACTCACTAGTTTACAAACATTTGGCAAGATGCCAGGTGTACAACAGGAAAATTAGAAAGTGAAAACTTAAGGCTGCAGCACAGCACCTCCCAAGGGAGTCGCCACTGCTGCTCTTTAGTCTGCCGACCTGCTAAGCCACGTGGATGGGTAAAACACACATCTCTGGCATCTGCTCTGCTCCCTGGAGGGAGGAAGGCACCACTACTTAAGGAACCCTGCAGGCTTTTAGGGCTTCCAGTCTTGGGGGTGCTTGCCCACTCTTACCAGGAGAGGGAGGCTGGATCTTGGGCTGGGACTTCTTGGAATCAGCAGCTGCAAAAATGTCTGGGGGAGGGTCCTCTCCCCGCTCAATCTTGCACTCAAAGGCGTAGAGACACTGGATATACTGTTTCTTCAAGGAGCTGGCTGCACTGCTTGATGTACCCACATTGAGGTTGGTCGCAAGTTCCCGCCATTTTTTGTTCTTGTTGACCTGTGAGACAAGCAGAAGAGTCAAAGCATACCTGATCTGGCTGTCCAGCTCACAAGCTACGAACCCAAACTGGTTGTTGCAACAGACTTAACAATTCTAAGTAACTGCAGGTCCCACTGCTGACTGAAAACAGGGCAAACAGCACACCAATATGGGAACAGCATTCAGAGTCTGGTCTTTACGCTCCAATCCTCACGCTCTTGACTTTGTCAAGCTAAGGATTTTTACACAATTGCCTTCCTTCAGCCTCAGGGCACACTGACCAAGACCATTTCCCAAATGTTCCTTCTAATCTGGCCTGCACTAGCTGGGCAGGCTTCCACTGTGTATTCTTAAAACACCAGGGCAAGCCTATCTCTCTAGTGCTGAAAACACTGTCGTTACAGTCCTGGTCCAAACAAAGATCACTGGGTTATGATACTTTTGACCTGGTAACTGCAAATCCATAGTTTAGGGAAGGAGAGAGAGAAGAGAGAGGGGAGGGAGGGAGGGAGGGAGGGAGGGAGATCCTACACTGAAAGGAGGTGACTCCCTGCAGGAGTCTCTGGTGTGGACAATAGACACAGCCCCAGAGAAGACAAGTCTGCGAGGCTCCACCGTCAGGCAGGGGAGCCTCACCAGCGAGCCCCCAGCTGAATGCAAATCAAAGTGCAAAGCACACAACACACATCCGAGCATGGACTGACCCCCTTCTGAGGTCACAGTGTAAAATGACCAGGCGTCATTTTCAAACTTCTACTTCTTCCTATAACCACTCAAACTTCTACCCGGGAAGTATCTTGAATTCAAAGGGTCAATGAATCTGGCTGCTGTACCACAACTCACAGACCAAGTGATTCAGTGGGACCCATCCTTGCTAAAGCTTTCCACTCATTATTTCTAACATTTGGCAGGACAGAAGGTTACACATGGTCCCTGTCTTACCATCAAGAAAATTAAAGCTCATATGGTTTATAGACCTTGGTTAGGTCACATGTTTGAAGTGTCTAAGAGCGCTATCCCTGTAGAATGAATGATACCATCAGAAGCCACCTGTCTGGTACTTACCTGAGTCAATCCACCAATCTCCTTCACAGACACATAGAGGCGATAGAGGTCCAGAGGTTTCCTACCCACAGCAGGCAAATTGGTCATACCCATGGCCTTTTCCTCTGTGAAGGCCAGGTATCGGTCCACCCACATCTTCCTCTCTGGCTCACCACCCAACTCATACAACTTGGTGATCTTCTCATTGGTTGTAGTTGATGAGCTGGATTTCTGGAGGGGAGGATCAAAACCAGAGACTCATCAAAGCCTGTGCATATGAGGGGTACCCGGGATCCCTTCTCTGCCCCTCTCCCTTTGAGAGAGAAAGTCTTCCAAGAGCCTGGGCTGGTCATAGAATCCTCCTGCTTTGGTCTCTTAGGTGCTGGGATTATATCTCAGAAGTAATTGGCTCTTTTTTAAGATGTGTATTTGACAGTAATGGCTATTCTGGCTATACACAAGTTCACTGAGATGGGTTTTGTTAATCTGGGTGTCTGACTTTTTATTTTTTACAGCATATTAAAATTTACAAATTACATCATGTGAATGGCAGTTTTGTCTGTAGATGTCTGTGTACTACATGTGTCTAGTGCTTGCCAGACCAGGAGAGGGCACTGGATCGATCCCTGGAGCTGGAGTTACAGACAATTTGAGTTGCCATGTGGGTGCTGGGAATTGAACTCATCCACTGGAAGAGCAGCCAGTGCTCCTGACCACTAAGCCATCTCTCCACCCCCTTATTAACTGTGTGCTTTTGTTTTTGTTTTAGCCAGCCCTGGCTGTCCTGGAACTCACTCTGTAGACCAGGCTAGCTTCAACACAGAGATCCACCTGCCTTTGCATCCTGAGTGCTGGGCATATGCCAACCCCCAGACCCAAGCTGCTTTGTTTCGTTTTTTAAAAAAACACACATGTAGCCGGGCGGTGGTGGCACACGCCTTTAATCCCAGCACTCGGGAGGCAGAGCCAGGCGGATCTCTGTGAGTTCGAGGCCAGCCTGGGCTACCAAGTGAGTTCCAGGAAAGGCACAAAGCTACACAGAGAAACCCTGTCTTGAAAAACCAAAAAAAAAAAAAAAAAAAAAATAAAAAATAAAAAATAAAAAAAATAAAAAAATAAAAAAACACACATGTGTACTAGGTATGGTGGTACACGCCTTTAATCCCAGCACTCTACATAGTAAGGTACCAATCATTTTTGCTACTCTTGAGTAATGTCAAGGAAGAGAAGGGCAGCTAGTTGCCTACAGCACACATAACCATCAGTGTCTAAGCATGGGAGGCTGAGCCTCCCCGAGAAAATTCTATACTGCCATGTGTGGTGCTTTCTCTGTAACATGTGGTGGTTACAGTGTGCTGTTATTTACATGGAGACCCTACAGACAGCCTCAAACAAGTGCACGGCCGGTCCTTCTAGGACCCTTCATGGCAGACAACAATGGAAACTGTCAGGGATTAGTGTCATAACATGCTAAAATCTTGTCATTCTTTTTCATGTTTCCTTCTTATCATTCAGGGAAGGAGAAAAGACATAGAGCTGAGGAGATTCAAGACAAAATTCATCACCTTAGATTTGGATTCTGTCTTGGGGGTCCCATCGGCCTTGTTGTTCATCTTTGTGGCTGGAGTTAACTTAACATCCCCAAGGCCCATCATCTCGGGGCTGGCTGCCATCCCTGGAAAACAGAAACACAGTCAAGTTAAATCGATTTGCTACAATGTGACGAGCATTCCTGAAGATGCTCTGGGATGAGCAATGAATTATACTTACCTGCTGAGTTGTTGGCCATGGTCCCGCCCATAGGATACGGGGGTCCCTGAGGGTTGATCATGCCAGCCATACTATTAATCCCCTGTCCATAGGGAGGTCCAGTTCCCATCATGCTCCCTTGATTCATATTTGGGTAGCCTGGTGGCCTAGGGAAGATGATGGAAATTAAATACAAGAAAAGGTTAGGATAGATCTGGACATGAGCTAAATAGGGTTGTATGATCATCTAATTCGAGTAGAACAGTCAAAGTCTCTTAACGCAGACTCAGGCATATCTAGTTATTCTTATCTTCTACTTCCCACAAAAGGTTCAAGGAAGGTTTGAGTTCTGCGTAACAAACATTAGCTTAGTCTGAAGGGATCTCATCCTTGGAGAAAAAAGGCCTTCCTAAAAGCAACCTCTAATGTTGCTGTCTTTCTATTCAAAGGCACTCTTTATGACAAAAGGCCTATAAGCGATGCTCAATTTTAACACTTTTTATCTGTCACACTAAACACCCAGATTGGACTCCAGCATTCTCTCTCCAACTACCCTTTCTTGCCTAGACGCCAAGTATTGGGGCCGACAGATGTAAACCAACATACCTAGCCTAAGTTCTGTATGGATAATACTTTGCCATATGATTTTTTTACTCTAAATCCTTTAGAACTAGCACATTTGTGTGTGTTTGTGTGAAGAGCTCTCAATATATACGTACATGCAACTATGCATGTACACACACAACATTCTGTTTTAGGACCCGAACTGTACATGGACATCCCTTCACTTCCCAGGCCTTACCTGTTTTGGATAGAGTTGGCAGCAACATGCATGGCAACAGCAGATTCTTGAGTTTTCCGGTTCATCCCCCCTGGTGGGGGACACATCCCTGACCCAACCTGAGGTGGCATATTGGCCATATTAGGACCATAAGGCCTGTTGCCCATTGATGCATGAGTCATTCTCCCTGGAGGGAGTGTGCCATAAGGTGGGATTCCGGGCTGCCCGTGCATTTGACCGCCAGCACCCATAGGGTTCATACTTCCAGCCATGCCTGCATTGGGGTAGTTGGCATTGGGCAAGGCATTATAGTTAGGCTGCCTAGGGTAGCCTCCTGAGAGGGGAGGGAAAGAGGACACAAGTCTTGGTTAGTGAGCCCTAGCATTTATCAACTCTAAAACTCCAAACAATGAGAATCAATCAATATTTTGGTTAGGAAATTGAACAGCTCCATGGTTTGTTTTTTGTTTTTTAAAAGAAAGTTAACAAGGGGAGAATAGGAGCCTGTGAAGGTAGGCATCTGTTGCCATGCCCCCAAATTTGGGGGTAGGGATTGCTGGGGATTGAATCCAGGGCTTTGTTCATACTAGGTAAGTGCTATATTACTGAGCCATACTGCAGCATGACTGCCCAGCACAGAGAATGGATGGCTGTTACTATCTAGGCCTTTCAGCCTCCAATATAGAACCTTTTCCTATCTACATATTCTTTTTGCCTCTTCCCCAAACATTTTATGTGTGTGAGTTTGTGTCTATGAATGCACATGGATTCACAGCACAGTGCCTTTACCTGATAAATCATTGTGTTGGCCCAGAAATTCAAAGGCTTTTTCAAGATGACAGAATTAAGTGAAGACAAGATGGAACCTTGTCCTGCTCTACTTCAGGGCCTAGGCTGGGTAGATGTGAGCCAAGAATAATCCTACTCTTTAACCCAGCAGTCAACATATCAGCTATTTAATCCTCTCACCTCTATCTCCTTCTAACTGGGTAGCACACTTACCTTGTGGGCCATACTGACTCCCCTGGGGGCCATAGCTCCCCATGGAGTTCTGCTGGTAGGAGCCCATGCCTGTGTGCATCTGTCCTCCAGAAGGCTGACGTGGAGATAAGGCCGAGCCGGGCTGAGGGGAAGTGTACTGGGGCATTTGGGGGTTCCTCTGCATATAACCTATTTGTGGATAGTATCCATATAATTATCTGCTCAGTACAAGGGGAATAAATGCTTTCCTCATTCTGCTGGGATGTTTTTTGGCATGGAATCTGCTACTGTCATTTGCTCTTCAGGTACCTTGAAAGCGATATGCCATTTACATAGGGTATACACATCAACCTTTGTTTTCTTGGAGACTGATTCCTCTGTATAGCCCTGGTTGTCCTGGATGGAGTTCACTCACTAGACCGGGCTGGCCTTGAACTCAGCAATCTGCCTGCCTCCCCAGTGCTGGATTAAAGGCCTGTGCCACCACTGCCCCATATCAACTATCATACTACATAGAAAATTGAAAGAGAGCGCTGACCAAACACCCAAAACGTAAATGAGTAAGGAGTTAATGAGGCACACACAGTGAAAGGTGTAAGCTACCAACATGCTGGTCAGCCCCGAGATATGCAGAATGACTGTGGGGATGCAAACATGGCTGAGCTCGCTGGAACTTCACAGCTTTCTGCCATGCGAGTCTCTAAAAGTTCTTGCACAGGGCACTAAAGTAAATACTTTAGTACCAAGTACATCCCATTTGCAGCCCTGTCTGGGACAGCTATGAATGTGGCTCAGCATAATTTATAGTTATCATGTCACAATGTCAGTGGCTTGGGAGCCCTTGCTAGCCCCTGTCCCTACTCTAAGACAAGTTCTCACCTCGATCTTGGGCAATGCTTGATTGGTTCATGGAAGGATGCATGATGCTGTCTGACTGGCCACTGGGTGGCCGAGGTGGCATCTGGTTGCCTGCTCCAGACAAAACAAGCAAAAGTAAGCAAACCATGGCTCAGCCTGCAAATTCTAGCTAAGAGGCGGATTTGGAGCTGGAAATGGCCAAACACTTCCTATGTCACAGATAAAGAGGTATCCACCCAAAGGTTTCCCACCTCCCTTCTTCAATGCTAAGGGAATCCACGCAGACAAAAGTAAGTGCTCCCTCATATCACCCAGCCCCCGGGTCAGCACTCGCGGGTACCTGGCACTGCAGCGGGCGAGAGCGGTCCTGAGCGAGACTGAGCGACGCTGGCAGGCGAGCCAACAGGGGACGGGGAGGGGCCTCGGATGCCAGGCAGGTGAGGGGAGGTATGAGGAGAAAAGGGAGACTGAGCTGGATTACTCTGCTCTCCTTGGCTGCTGGAAATCCCTGATGTGCTCACGCCAGGACTCAGAGCTCCTTCTGTCCCCATGGGGAGATCATCTATTGAACCAGATAGATCCTGAAACATACACAAGGCTATAAATTAGTAAAATGAGGACACACACACTACACGCTTGGCCATAGCACTAGACTGCATATAGCAAACTTCATTAAGGACCACAAAGTGTGTGTTTGTTACTTGGTAGGCTTTCTGGACCTAGCTCTTCAAAACTTCTGAACAAGACGGCACACATTTGTAACTCTAGCACTCATAAGACTGAGGCAGTAGGATTGTGAATTTAAGGCCAGTCTAGAGTACATAGTAATTACCTGTCACAGGACAACCCCCCCCCCACACACACACACCCTGTGCTGGTACTCAATTCAGGCCAGCCGGATCTATACAGTGAGTTCCAAGCCAATTAAGAGAGCCTATCTCCAAACCAAACCAAACCAACAGAAACCAGTCAGCTACCTGCTACGTAGCCACCAACCAACTGAAACCTATCTCAATTCTGCTACTGTATTACAAGTAGTCACAAACATTGAAAATGTATATTTGCATCAATAAGCTTTATTTATAAAAATGAATAGCCGGGTTATAAACTGTAGTTTTCTGGTCTGTTCTACCCCCATCAAGATCCTATAACCCAGCTGGGAGTGTATCTTCTTTCTCCTACAATGAGGAGAAAAGTGCCTGTTTCAGTGAGACTTAAGTGCTATGCTAGTAACACACTCCCCCCACCCCCCGCCTCACATAATGATTTCCTTTTCATTTGTTGTGCTTTGGTGTTTTGCTTGCATATGTCTGTATGAGGGTGTCGGATACTCTGGAACTAGAGTTACAGACAGTTGTGAGCTGCCATGTGGGTGCTTGGAATTGAACCAGGGTCTTCTGGAAAAGCAGCCAGTGTTCTTACCTCTGAACTTCATCCAAACCTCTGTAATATATGCTGGAGGAGGTAAGAAAGCACATGGGACATGGGAAAGATAATCTCTTAAATGCCAAGAAGGTCTGGCACTAAATTTCCAACTCCTGATGGACAGAAGTTTGCCAAATGAACAAACTCAATGTTCTATTCCAGGTACTATATTCTAGGTTCCCTCATGCACTATAGTCTTTACTCATTTTAAAGCTGCCAGCTTATGAGATGACCTTCTTGCTTACTGGAAGAAGAAATTAGTATATTTTGCAAGAAAATAAGAATCAAATGCCTATTTTACTTGTTTTTTGAGACAGGCTCTAAAGTAGCTCAGGTTGGCCTTGAATTCACTATAAAGCCGATGATGACTTTGAATTTCACCTCCATGCCCCAGGACTGTAGTTATGCACCGCCAGAGCTGACTTCCCAGATCTAGTCCTGTGAGCGTGTTATTGTGCTTGTGTGTTTTGATATGGTTTGTGCAACTTGCACATGTGGAGAGCGGTAGTCAGTCTCAGGTACTGTTCCTCAGAGTCAAATGGAACTGGAACTGAATAAGAAGACTGAGATGGCTAGCCAGCAAGCCTCAGGGATCTCTCACTGCCTGTTTCTGCCTCCCTGGCACCAATATTACAAAAGTGTGTGTACTACCATGCCTGGTTTTTTGGTTTGTTTTTTCAGAGACAGGGTTTCCTGTGTAGCCCTGGCTGTCCTGGAACTTGCTCTGTAGACCAGGCTGGCCTCTGCCTCTAAGTGCTAGGATTAAAGGCGTGCACCACTGGTGCCTGGCATGCCTGGCTCTTTTTGACATGGGTTCCTAGAGATCAAGCTCAGGTCCACATACCTGCCGGGTGGCACTTTTCAAACTGAGCTCTCTCTAGCCCCCAAAGGCCCAAATACGATTCTTGATTTTGAAAAATTAAGCATTCTTTTCTGGACCCTTTGTATTTATACAAGCAAAATACAAACATCTCAGAAAATACATTCCAGATAATGCCTACAGCCCTCTTGAATATCTTTTTGCTGCCCTTAATAGTAGGTGGTTCACGTCCTCAGAGACTTTAGGAAGATCTCGGAACAGACAAATGCCTCGGACATGCACCATGGCTACAGGTCAGGAGATGGCTCAGCAGCACTTCCGTTAGAGAGCAGAGCTCACAACAGACCTACTAGGTAATTGCTCAGTCTTGGCTGAGCGAGCCCAGAAGCAGCCTTTGGGATGAAGTCTCAGGATCTATGAATGGCAAAGAGTTGATTTTCTTAATAAAGGCATTCTGAAGAGAGTTGTCAGTTTTGATAAAATGTCTTACTTTCTTTGAAGAAAAAGTGCTAAATAAGCTACTGTGTCGACAACAGCTCCATGTCAGATAGGACACCCAAGCACAGAAATGTAACAGGACAGGGAGCAGCACTAATCTGATCTCAATTGGTCTGAAACTAACTTAACAAAACTATTGTATTTTTGTCAAATGGTAACTGGTCAGCATAGGGAACACTGCTTTGAAATGATTTTAAGAAGCAGAACAGGATTTAAGAATGGGAGAGGGCCAAAGATCGAATATTAACAATAGTTACTACTGACCAACTGTTATGTACAAGGGAGAGCCAGGATCTCTGTGAGTTCGAGGCCAGTCTGGTCTACCGAGTGAGATCCAGGACAGGCACCAAAACTACACAGGAAAGCCCTGTCTCAAAAAAACAAAAAACAAACAAACAAACAAAAAAACCACAAAACAACAACAATAGCAAAAACAACACAACCCCACTAGCACGATACAGTTAGGGCCAAAAGACCAGCTACAATATTCTAGAATAAGAATGGCAGTGGGTGAGACGGAATAGCGGATAAGATAAGGATTTGACTCTGGATCCTTAGCACCCATATCAAAGCTGGGAATGGTCTCGAACACCGGTATTCCCAACACTGGGGACAGAGATAGGGGGGCTGCCGGGGCTTGATGGCCAGCTAGCAAAGCTGAAAATGGCAAGCTCTAAGTTCAATGAGAAACACTCAATAGCGTGAGCAGAGTACTCAACGTCCTCCTCTGGCTTCCACAACTACACACACACACACACACACACACACACACACACACACACACACACACACACACGCACGCCCCACTCACAAGCATCTACCACATACATACAAATCAATTTTTTTTTTCAATTAGAGAGAGAGAGAGAGAGAGAGAGAGAGAGAGAGAGAGAGAGAGACATACAACATCCGAGCAGCAGGAAATATTCATTAGTCCTAGGGGTTACCACACGGTAAATGGTTTGTTTTGTTTCTTTTAATTGGAAATAAGGGTTTAAAAGTCTCCAAAAGCTGCTGCCGCCTACCCCCCACCCCACCCCCGTTGCAGGGGACAGATACTATCCTACCTCATGACCTTTCTGACTTGGGACGTACCTCTGCTTTCTACTCTATAAAAGCCAGTTTTTCACGTCTTGATTCACAAAAAGCTGATGTCTGGGTGTTGAGTCGGACCTTCAGTGTGCTAACAAGTCAGGTCTCTACCACGTGCTTATAAAGATACAGCTTCCTCAATCTAAGTCCCTACTTTTCCCAGCTGTGGCTGCCTTTGGCATTTCAGAAACCCATGTTCTTACAATGCTACCAAAAGAACCCATCTAATAAGTATTTCTTGAGAGAGGAGGGGGTTGCCAAGAGAACTGTAGAAATGTCTCTTTAGTAGAAAGCTTCTGCCCTGGGTTTGCTCTTCTCCAAGTATAAGCCTGCTGAGAGATGGGAGGCGAGGATCAGCCCACTCAATGCCCTTGCCAGTTCCAAGGAAGCAGCAGGGCCAGAAGAATTTCCTCACGTGTTTCCAACGTGTTTCATGAATTTTATTGCTCATCTACCATGCAGATCAAAAGCGCTGGAGCAGGTCCAACTATTTCACACAGAATCTCACACTCCAGGCTGGCTACAGCCCCAAAGCCTTCAGTTCTTCACTTGAAATACTGCCCAATGTTATTTTGGGATGTGACCTGATAGAGGAAGCCCATAGGGACTCCATGACGATAACTGTTCCAGCTGTGATTGGTTGCCCAGCCCTAGAGCGTGCCAGCATGGGTCTGTCAGGCTCTGCTGACAAACAGAATTCAGCAGCTGACACCTTCTCTTCACACCACAACAAAACCGCGCCTGAAATCACAGTCCATACCTCATGGTGGAGGTTGGGGGCTGAGCTCTTGGGGGGAGAGATTATAAGATCCATCATGAGCCAGCTGCCTGGTGAAGCAGTTAGCTCCAGTTCAGGGTTAAAGGGAGCAGGAAGATGATCTCCCAACAGAACCATGCAAGGACGATGAGCACGGCAATCATATACTCATGGAGTTCTTGCATCGACTCAGTCGTGAGGAGATTTTACCTAGCTTTGTGCTGTTATTGGCAGGTAACACATTTATTTATCAACAGAACTAGCTAAGGGCTGAGGACACTGCTCACTTGTATGTCTTGTGAGGCCTTGGGCTTGATGCTCAATATGGAGAGGAGGAAGAAGAGAGCGCCAGGTAAATCCTACCTTGTATGGGTGTGTGTTATATCCACAGCCACACACTCTGAATGATCCTTATTAAAAAAGACTAAATCCTAGTGCTGGCTTCAGCAGCACATGTACGAGAAAAGTCTAAATTCTTAACATAAAATAAGCACGTCTACACTGGCAGTTTGTCAGCCCCTGCCCCAGGCCAGTGGCAGAGCTGCCCAGACACAGCGAGCAGGGAGCATGGGAGCAATCCTCGAGAACACTGGAGAAACGCAGAAAAAAAACCACCCTCACAGGGTAAAGCCGGGAGAGAGGTTCAACCAACTCAGGAAAAGGACAACTAGTTATTCAGAACAAATAGATCTGGGAGGTTTAAGCCTGATGGTGCACAACTATAATCTCTTTTTTGAGGTAGAGTTCAAGGCCAATCTAACCTACAGTGAAACACTGTCTCAAAAAGATGTCTTTTTTTTCTGTTGGGCGGCGGCGGCGCACGCCTTTAATCCCAGCACTCGGGAGGCAGAGGCAGGCGGATCTCTTTGAGTTCAAGGCCAGCCTGGGCTACAGAGCGAGACCCCAAAAAAAAAAGTCTTTTTTGTTGTTGACCACCTTAAAAAAAAAAAAAAAAAAAAAAAAAGAACCCTTTCTTAGCGCCATGCTTATTTAACAAAGGTAGCGGTGAGAAGAGATCACTTCTACCAAACATTCTAGAACAGACAAGCTGGTATTGGATACAAAGCCAGGAATGAATCCAAACAGAACAGGGTTCCCCTTAATTCTTAGTCTAGTCCTCTGCTGGAGATTCACACCAACTTTGTTCTAATCCTATTATCAACCAAAAGGATATGGCTTATAGAGAGAAATCAAGATATTCCTGTTGCTCCTTGCTCAGCTCTGCAGAGATCCTTTCAAACTATAGGAAAAAGTGGGCTAAACGATGGGAAGGCTCCTTCCTGAGTAAAGGAAAGCCACTAAATAAGCTTCAACTTCCTCCCTCCCCAAGCGGGTCACACAAACACTCCAGCAACAGCGCAATAGAGCACTCCTTGAAACAAACCAAGTCAGCTCACTTTTTCCTCACCAAACCAGAGAACAAGGATGAAGACCAATTGCTTTAAATGTGTTATAGCTGTAACAACTTTAAATTAAAACCCAATTTTTGCCTTGGGAACTTCAAAACTAAATGCAGGGAGTAGTGTGAGTACTCACAGTCCTAACTACTCAAAAGGCTAAAGAAGGAATACTCAAGTCCAAGGCCAGTATTGCCAATATAAAGAAATCTCTATTTCGGAACCAAAACAACAAAACCCAGTTTTACACTCCTAAGATATGCTGGATATTCTGTTAAGATTATCTACCTTGAGCGTGTGGCAGTGGTGGCGCACGCCTTTAATCCCAGTACTTTGAAGGCAGAGCCAGGCGGATCTCTGTAAGGTCAAGGCCAGCCTGGTCTACAGAGTGAGTTCCAGGACAGGCACCAAAACTACACAGAGAAACCCTGTCTCAAAAAACAAACAACGAGTATCTATCTTACTGTTTTCTTCTTTTCCTTGTGAGATACAGAGTTCCACTGTGTAGTTTATGCTGGTCTAGAACTCTTACATGGCTCAGACTGGCCTCAAACCAACAGTCCTCCTGACTCAGTCTCTCAAGGGCTGGGAGTATGGCTATATAGGAGATGCCGCGCACGGCTTTACGTTAAATGAAGACCACAGGACAACTTCCGGGCCCATGCCTTTCAGTATAAAGGTGAGGTTCTTACTCACCCTCCCCACCCCGGGGGCTGAGGACCAGGGGCTGTGCTTGCTGCTTTACAAGTGCTACCACTGAGCTAAAGCCCCTACCTTTAGTTCTCCACACCCATCCCCAACCGGTTTCTCTGTGTAACAACAGTCCTGGCTGTCCTGGAACTCGCTCTGTAGCCCAGGCTGGCTGTGAACTCACTCTGCCTCCGTGTGCTGGAATTAAAGGCATGCGCCACCACCTCAATGCCCTACCTTTTTTTTTTTTTTAAAATTTTATTCTTTAATTTTTTTGAGACAGGGTATCTGTGTGTAACAACAGCTCTGGCTGTCCTAGAACTCGCTCTGTAGACCAGGCTAGCCTGGAGCTCACTCTCCCTACCTCCTGAGTGCTGGGATTAAGGGCGTGTGTCACCACAACCCAGCCCCATTCTACCTTTTACACTTGGAACTTTGGACAGGTACTGCCACCCACAGCAGTGACTGTCCCATCTAGAAAATGAGAAGTACATGGCCCCTACAACTTAGAGGAAGCTGTTGCTAGAGTTGTAGCAGAGCAAGGAAGGAATGTCTGAAAGCAGGCTCGTGGGAGGCAGGGTTGTTATTACTGGAGAAACTTCATCCTAACTGTAAAAACATAAAATCAAAACCTGCTGCTCTAACTCACCTCAGCACAATCTCCAGGTAGGTCTGACTCAAGGTGGAGGCTGAGGGTGTTGCTGAGGTGAGAGACTATTGGGCTGCTTACATTTCTGTGCTCCTGCCTACAGGAACTTGGCTACGGCAGCAACCATTGATTTTGCATGGGTCGATATCTCGTTCCCACAGATCTTCTCAGTTGGAGGTTTAATCACATTGAATGTTTCTACTCAACATCTCTACGTGTACCCCCACCCCCACAAAACACTAAACACAATGAGTTGGCAAAGGAGAGATGAGAGGATGCTCTCCATATCTTATCCCCAGAAAAATTCTACATAGCATCTCACAGGAGGTAAATGCAAACAGGAAGGAGCCAAAGTCATAGGGAGCAGTCACCAGAAACTCCAAGTAAAGACCCACAGTACTGGAGAATCTTCCAATTCAGTGCCCAGAATTCCTATATGGACCAACCTAAAAATGGGGACATTTAAAAGAACTCCTAGCCGGGCGGTGGTGGTGGTGCACGCCTTTAATCCCAGCACTCAGGAGGCAGAGACAGGCGGATTTCTGTGAGTTCAAGGTCAGCCTGGGCTACCAAGTGAGTTCCAGGAAAGGCACAAAGCTACACAGAGAAACCCTGTCTTGAAAAACAAACAAACAAACAAACAAACACCTAACAGGGCAATACTTGGTTGAAATGTCACTCTCCACTCTGTTATGGTCCTGATGTTACTTGGCCACCTCGACCTCCCTATATACATGGGTCCTGTCCCCATCACAGGCTTGTCACGTGGACCAGAGAGAAGAAACATCTTATCAACTTCATAACTACCTCTTGGCCAAAAACATCTATGGCATCCAGGCAGATCTGTGAGTTTAAAGGCCAGCCTGGGCTACAAAGTGAGTCCCAGGCCAGCCAGGGCTGTTACACAGAGAAACCTTGTATCCCCAAAACAAAACAAACAAAAAACCAACAAAAAACAAAAACAAAAACTATGGTCTTTTGAATCATTAGTTAATCAATAGTTAACAGACTTACATCTGACTGGGGTGGGGTGTGGAGTTACATGGGTCAGATCTGGGCCTGGGTTGGAGGAGTGCATATTTATGGAATGGGGTGTTCTAATTCCAGCAGGAAACAAGAGCATTACAAATGATAGAAAAGGCACGGGCCCGGCAGCTGCTGTTCTCCAAGTCAAGCCTGTTGGGAAGGCCAACCACACAAAGCCTATTCCATCCACAGAGTCAATGTCAGCCCAGAACTTGACAGGAGAAGGAGAGTATGAAAGTGTAACAGGGAAGACTCTACTCCATTCTCTGACTCTCCCCTCAGAACCATAGCAACCAGAAATCAGGAAAGGTCAGCTGGGGAAGGCTAAGTTGGCAATGTGTTGAATATGAACTGGAATTAGGGACTGATGGCCTCCAGTTTGTAAACTTCTCAATTTATTTTAGCCAGAGATCTTCACTACCACAGTCTAGATAAAAGTCTAAATATCTGGATAGAACAAGTAGACCTGGTAATGGAAAATAGACAAGATTGTGATGGGCAGAGAAGACAGCCACCAACCTCGGTGTCCTTTAAAAAACCAGGACAACGCAGGGAGCCGTTGCCAAGTTCTAGAAGACAACGTGGGGGGAAAATCCAAACATTCTTACTGCTTCCTATCAACACTGTTTCTTTTATTCGAAACCTGGTTTCTCTCCTGTCCCCCAAATACTGGGAAATTACTTTAACCCACCTCAGTAGACAACATTCAGAATCTCTTCTATGTCAAGGCTGGCCTTACGTGACAGGTCTGCTGATTCTCAAGCCTTCAATCCCTAGGTTCCCACCTTTGAAAAAGCATGGCTTCTTAGCATCCTTGGAAAATGTCAAATGGGAAGGAAGCTACCAACTTGGAGGTGGCCTCTACTTCATGGTAATCAAAGATTATGTCACAATACTTGTCGATTCCATGCTGGTGCCATGTGAGAAAGATGGAACAGGTTTAGGCTACAGGAGTTGATGGTCAGTACCAGAACATCTACTGAGTGGGCTCAACACAGTTTCCAAGTGTCTTAGAAAAGGAAAAAAGATGACTCTGCCCCGAGGCTCTTTCCATCTGGACTAAGTCTGACTGATTCTAAGCTTAGCTAAAGGGAGCCCCCGGTAGTTTCTCTACAAAGAAGGTATTTCTAGGTAGACTTGGGCCAACAACTCTACCCCACCCCTGACAAACAAAATACCTTGGTAACCAGGCATTTCAGGGTCGGTTTTCTGGTTTGGGTTGGTATTCTCTGCAGAATGTAATAAAAGCTTAAAGAAGGGAATGGGAAGGAAGAATGAGGGGAGAAGGAATCCAGTGGCAACAGACTCACCCACAAGGGGACTCAGGAATTCAGAAGATTCTGCGTTTGAAGAACTTGTCGCTTCCAGAGTAAATGCTTCTTACATATTTCCCCACAGAACAGACCTAAATCCAGAAGCTGCAGTAGATCTGCTCTTTACCTAGAAATGCCAACCTCCGTCCTTCCATACCTCCTTCCCTGTCTCAAAGCAAAGTCGTTTCTGGATCCCGAGCGTTCTCTCTCATTCCCTTCTCCTCTCTGAGGTCCACCTCTTCCTCTAAAGGATCTTTCTGTCCCAACAGTAAAAATAAATGAGAGAATCATGTTTTCTCTTAACCAATAATCCTTATCCTCTAGTTCTTCATCTTTTCTGGATCTAGTTTCTCTAGATGTAAAGAGGGAAGGAAGTGAGAGGTGTGAGGGCATGAGAGGTGTTCTTGTGGTTACCCATTCTGTCTACATTTTACCTTTTTCCTAATAGTATAGGTTAAAACTAAAACTAAAATCTTCAAGAAATTGAAAAGCTTAGTGTTGAAGATAAGCTCCACGCGCAGTTCAGGTTCTGTTCACTAGTACACTCCTGAGAGATGATCAAGTGTACCCTAGACCACATTTTTCTCCTCCACTCATTTTTGCAGTAGCATTCTGGTTCTACCCTCTACTTAACTTGGCACTGCTTCTGGCAGTAGCGACTACTGTTTGTTGGTATTTTGAGACAGGGTTTCTCTATGTAGCCCTGGCTGTCCTCAG
This sequence comes from Peromyscus leucopus, assembly GCF_004664715.2. Classification (NCBI taxonomy): domain Eukaryota; kingdom Metazoa; phylum Chordata; class Mammalia; order Rodentia; family Cricetidae; genus Peromyscus; species Peromyscus leucopus. The sequence continues at coordinate 134,483,425 of NC_051064.1, forward strand.
AGATCTGCCTGCCTCTGCCTCACGAATGCTGGGATTAAAGGTGTGCGCCACCATGCCAGGCTGCAACTGCTTCTACCCTAGTGATTCCTGGATCACACACAGATCTTGGGAAAGAGGGGACCTCAGGATAACCAGTCTGATAGTGCCTCTGGGTCACACTGAGGTCAAGTTTGTAGTCTGTTTCTGAAATCTACACCTGGATCATGCCCCTCAATCCTTTCCTTGCAAACTCAAGTCCTCATTATTGAATGTTTCTCTACAACCATTCCCAAGCAAAGGGTTCAGCATTAAATACTCTGCTTCGGTATTATCAGGTGACCCCACAAGAGTGACGACATAGGAAATAATATAGATTTAATTACGGAGGGGAGGGTGTCCTTTAAATCTGTCTAGAATCGCCTCCTTTTGTCCCTTTTACAACCTCCCCGTACTCCTCTCCCCTTCTAAGCTGGGGTGTATGTGTGTATACGGGGGAGGGGTGTGTGCATAAGACTTGAACTGGTGTGCTGGTACACGCCTTTAGACTCAGCACTTTTCATCCCAGGCAGAGGCAAGCGGATGGATCTATTTGGATTTGAGGCCAGTCTGTCTCAATAGGGAGCTTCAGGTCAGCCAAGGCTACGTAGTGAACCATTCACACAAGCAGGAAAGCTTTCTTTTCCATGCCTGTGTTCTCTCTAGGCTGTTCTGAAGACAGCAAGGCCTACCTACCCTAAGTGGACTCTGAACTCGGGAGGCCTGCACTAGAAGGATAGATAGTCCTATGTCCTCAACGGTAGGAGACATGTCTGTAAGCACCAATGGCAAAAGAACAAGGAAGAGTGATCCTGGACCAGTGTGTCCAATGAGCAGGGGAAGAAGATAGCCTCGTTTCTTTTCTTACAAGGTTCGGGTCTAGAGCTTCCTCTAGCAGGCTAAGGACAAACTGAAAAAAACAAAAAACAAGTCAAAGTCACGTGGTGGTTCTTCCCATCGGTCCTCTTAGGTCTGACCAACTCAAGAGCCATCATATTAAAGTTCAGCTGCTTCTCAGGCTGAGGTTGTTCTAAAGAAAACACAAGGTTCCAGCAAGAAGAATCTGTGTGAGATACACAGGCAGGAAGCATAGCTGAGCCACCAGAGACCAGAATAGAAACAGGAAACGGGCCCAGGGACAAGCATGCAGTAATGTGCGGCCCAGGCTCCGGAAGGCACCAAGCAGTAGCAGGGCTAGAGCAGTGTGACTAAAAGGGAGAAGTGGATTGGCTGGCTCTGCCGGAGAGCAAAGCGTTCTAGAAAAGGATGGCTACATACACACGGCACACCCTGCTGAGCAGTCTCAGCAGACCTGGGGAATGAAGGTGGTGGTCGGAATTCTTTTTCAAGGCTGTGAGAGCACTCTGGTTCAACTCCAAATGTGACCAGATATTAAAGGAACAGATCACTCTTTTGGTTATCAAAACTGCTACCAGTATTTGTCATCCTTAGAAAATAAACCAGGAAATCTTAGGGAAGGACTGTTGGCTTTCTCTTACTATGAAATGAACAAAAGGGAACAAACCAGTATGATTAAAATCCTTCAAATGCTCCAAATTTTTAAGCATTCACTGGATTTGTTGCTCCTCCTGATATAGAGCAAAAATCTGGCCTCTAAGCTCAGCTAGGTAGCTGGGATATATCTGGGATCATTTCATAAAGGCTGACTGAATACATATCTAAACTCAGGAGGCAACAGAGGTCGGAGAATCTGAGGTACTCGAGCAGAGGTAATAGGCACGGTGTTGTGCCAGTGCTAAAAGGAAGACGTCCCAGAGAAGACACTTCAGTGGGGGACTTGAAGCCGTAAGTAGAAACCCATTGGGTCTCTTAAGAACCCAGTGCTGAGCATGTCGCCCTGCTCATGAAATCCCAGTACTCAGGAGACAGCACAGGGAGGGATTCCAGGATGGCCTCGGCTACAGAGGTCTAGTCCAGTGTCTGTTACAGGACATAAACAGCAGAGAGAAACAGACACGGAGAAATAAGTACATCTCAAACAAAAGAATACGGCAGGAAAAGAACAGGAATTCTGAAGGTGTTTAAGGCATAGTAGAGGCTGTAGAGTGAATTTAGGAGCTAAACAAACACTCTCTCTCTCTCTCTCTCTCTCTCTCTCTCTCTCTCTCTCTCTCTCTCTCTCCACCCCACCCAACCCCACCGCCAGGGTCTCAAGAGCACCCACCAACAAGTGATGCTATCTCACAACCAGAGACTATGTAAACTTGAGGATACAGGTCAGTAAATTGTATTAAACTCTAAAGTCCCCAGCCTGCTGTGCCCTTTATTTATTTATTTATTTATTTATTTATTTTTTAAAATTCCTAACTCTGGGCTTCTAAATCATTAAACACATGAATCACTTAGGGATTCTTAAGAGTTAGACCAGCCAGGTGTGGTGGTAAACACCTTTGATTCCAGCACTCTGGAGGTAGCGGCAGGAAGATCTCTTTGAGTTTCAAGGTCAGCTAAGGCTGCATAGTGAGACCCTGTCTAGAACAAAAACAAAATAATCCCAAAGGATACATCTACAACATAACTCCTCTTTCCAAAGCTCAGGGAAAAGGGTGCTGAAAGATTGTAAGCCCAGAGGAACAAGGAATTTGCTTAAGATTGTGGCTCCTAGAAATGTCAGAAGCTACACACCCATGAAGTCTCACCAACATGGCTGCCTAAATACAACTGGAACAAGGATGACACCATAAACATGCTAGTAAGAGAGAAAAGCCATGGAGCCTCAACTGGAGACCATCAGCTAGACAACTGAGGATAGTAACAAAGTCTTCTCCAGGGAAGAATACACCAATTTGTTACCCAATACCAAATTTCACTCCTGAAAATACACACACACACACACACACACACACACAGGGCTGGAGAGATGACTCAGCGGTTAAGAGCACTGGATGCTCTTCCAGAGGTCCTGAGTTCAATTCCCAGCAACCACATGGCAGATGACAACCATCGACAATAGGATCTGATGCCCTCTTCTGGCGTGTAGGCATACATGCAGGCAGAGCATCATACATAAAAACACCCAAGAACAAAATTAAAAAAAAAAAAAAAAAAAAAAAAAAGATCAATAGATGAGAGATGAGGTCTCAGAAACTGCATTCCCAAGCAATTTCCATACCACAGGACAATACTTTGAGTAGAAGGGATCTGGCCTGAATTAGTATTAACTACGGTGCTTTGTTCCAGACCAAGAGATGTGTAATACAGGTAGGGCCTGCTCCTGTCCAATGCCTAGGTGTCACCCCAGCCTATTCTCTGATGCTCTATAGACTGCTTCTTCCCTAAGCAATCCCTACAGGTTACCCTGGGGGACAGCTCTCTCCAGTTGCCCTTCCATATCTCATCATCTGTGACTCACAAGATCTGGGAAAACAAACATGAAACACAGGCCAGTGGGATGGCTCAGCAGGTAGAAGCCTGAGGGACCTGAATTTGATCCCTAGGGACCACTTAGTGGAAACTCCAAAAAGTTCTGACCTCCACAAACGACTGTGGTATTTGAGAATGCACACAGGAACATACATAATAAATAATAAACAAATAAATAAGGGTATGGTGTGGTGGCACATGCCTATAACACCAACACTGAGAAGAGGCAGAGGATCTGAGATTGGACGTAAGACTAGGATAGGCTAAAGAGATAACTCAGAAATTCACATTGGCTGGTCTTTCAGAGACCTAGGTTTAACTCTGTAATTGCAGTCCCGGGGAACTGAGGCACACTCTTCTTTCTGTCTTCTGCAAGTAGCAGGCATGCATGTGATGCACACATATGCATTTAAGAACACCCATACAAATAAAAGTAAGTAAAAATTAAAAAACATGCCAGGCGGTGGTGGCGCACGCCTTTAATCCCAGCACTCGGGAGGCAGAGCCAGGCGGATCTCTGTGAGTTCGAGGCCAGCCTGGGCTACCAAGTGAGTCCCAGGAAAGGCGCAAAGCTACACAGAGAAACCCTGTCTCGAAAAACCAAAAAAAAAAAAAAAAACAAAAAACAAAAAAAAAAAAACCCATGAGGCTGGAAATATGGCTAAGCGGTTAAGAGCACTGGCTGCTCTTCCAGAGGACCCAGATTCAATTCTCAGTACCCACACGGCAGCTCATAGCTGTCTGTAACTCCAGTTCCAGAGGATCCGACAGCCTCACACATACACCCAGGGGAAACACTATTGCACATAAAACAAAAGTAAAGAAACCAGCCAGGCACTGTAGCACACGCCCTTAATCCGAGGCAAAAGGCAATTAGATCTAAGTTGGAGGCCACTCTGGTCTATAGAGTGAGTTCCAGAACACCCAGTGCTACACAGAGGAACCATGTCTCAAACAAACAAACAAACTTTAAAAAAATCAAGAACACTAAAACATAAAGGAGACCCTGGATTATCTATGATGTTATTATACTAGGTGGCATGATAAAGGAAATGTTTCATTTGAAATAGCAGAGCTGGATTCAAGACCTTTGTATTTTTTCCATATAATACAGGAACGGACACATTTCAATTGCGGCCTTCTTGGGATCACAGATGTGGACTGTGATTCAGAGTCTGCAGGACGGTATTTCCCCTTCCTTTCCCTTTTCTTTCTTTCCTCCTTTCTTCCTTCCCTTCTTTCTCCCCCCCCCCCTCTCTTTTTGGAGCTGAGGATCGAACCCAGGGCCTTGTGCTTGCTAGGCAAACGCTCTATCACTGAGCTAAACCCCCAACCCCGTTCCCTTTCCCTTTTCTAGAACACACCATCCACATTGGGATATTGTTGTTTTTTAGATTCATTTAATTTGTTCAATGATTTTGCTTGTACGTATGTATGTATGTATGTATGTGTGCCACATGCAGGCTGTGTGCCTCGGGTCAGAAGAGGGTGTTGATCCCTAGCAGGAGAGTTACACCATGTGGGTGCTAGGAACTTAAGCTGGGTCCTCTGCAAGAGCACCAAGTGTTCTGAATCACTGGGCCACCTCTCCAACCCCCTTAAATGGTATCTAAAGACAGAAGTCAAAGAGATAAAAGAATGTCTGTGGTTAGTTTAATAAGTACTACACATCCCACTCCTTTCTCTACTTCATCCTGGCATTAATAATACCCACTCCTACCAAGTCAGGGACACAGGATTTAGATCTTTGCCAGCAGCAGCCTCTTTATTCTTTCTCTTTTTGGCTTTGAGACAGGGTTTCTCTGTGTTGCCCTGACTGTCTTAGAACTTCCTCTGTAGACCAGCTTGGTCTCGAACTCAGAAATCCACCTGCCTCTGCCTCCTGAGTACCCTATCGCAGTCTCTTAAACCAAGTTCTCAGGCAGGGCAGAGAGGCCTCCATAAGCTCAGCCAGGAGGCATCAGATTTTTCCTCCAGGAAGGGTTTACTTTCTATAAACACTCCGCTGGCATCTCTACTCCTGCCTCTCCTGTCTTAGACTCAGGAGGGGGGGGGCCGGGATCCGGCTGATCCAGCCACCTCTCCTGCTAGTGCCTATTAATGGTTCTCTTTGCTGTGTGTGGTGGTGCACCTGTAATACTCAGGAGGCAGAAACAGGATAAGCAGTGGGTTTCAGGCTAGCCTGGGCTACATGAGACAAAAAAGAAAGCGATGGGGGAGGGAGGGAAAGAAGGGGAGAAACAAGAGTGTTCTTTACCATTTCTTTGTTCATTTCCTTCTCCTATGTAAAAAGGATCCCAATAAAACACTTCATGACAACTCCACCTGTCTCTTTTCCTTGATATGGACTATTCTCCCATCTCCTTTGGCTCCAGAAATATACAATCCTGGTCCTATGCCGATCGTGCCGATCTCTGTTGGCTGCATCCACCTGGTGACTCCAGGCATTGTTCAGGGCTCCATCTGGCTCCTTTCTCTACACTCTAATCATAGCCTCTGAGGTCTACTTCATTTCATGGTTTAACTATTAACTACCATGCAAGACAGCTCTCCAGCACCACGCAGAATTACTCCTATCTGGGTTTTAGTTTTCCATCTATGACTTGTAACTAGGTATGTTTCTGGATCTTACTAACGCTAATTAATTACTCTATAACATAAAAATGACACATGGCCTGAAGGATGAGCTTCCCCCTTAAACTCTCTGCTGATGAGATCACTCCCCACCCCTTTCCTCTACCTTCCAAAGACCAAACCAGACAATCAATGTATTTAAATTGTTCAGCAAGTATAGTACACTTATTTTCAAGGCTATAAATTCTTTTCCTTCATGTCACTATGCAAATAGTAGAAGGGGCAGAACCTTGTTATCATCTCTTGCCAGAATTAAGTTTAACAGTTTAACTTTTTGTACTCCCTCGTTCTGACTTGAGCCTTTTCAAGCCATAATACACACAAATTTTTTCCTTTAAAAGGCAAGCAAACAACAACTTAAAACAAATGCCCTTCTGCAGGCCCTTAAGATCAGATCCAAAGGGACCAAACCCTGTGGTCTAGTGTTCCTCCTCTCTGTTACTTTCCACTCTGGGAAGCCTATCCAAGCCCTGTGTCTTCAGTCCATGCCTTCCACATCCTTACTGGCCTCTGGTCCAGCTAGATTTTTTTTTCCTTTCGACCCTCTCAAATGCATTTACATCTAGTGCATACTCAGCTTCTGCAATTCACTATGGAGGTACACCTGACTCTGAGTACTAGGATTAAAGGCATTCACCACTTCACCTGTCCAGACTTTTTTAGTTTTTGAGATAAGGTCTCATTAAGTTATTTGGGCAGACCTTGAACTTGGAAACCCCTTGCCTCAGCCTCGAAAATAGCTGAGAATACAATCTGTGCCCCCAAGCCCATCTGTATAGACATAAAAGGACCACTGACTTCAACAAACTCTGACAGCACTCATCACAGGATGGTCCTGGCACTCGTTACTCTGTTGAAGTTTTCCTCAAGAAAACCAGATCAGAATTCTGGGCCTCAGATTCCAAGAGAAATCACCCACGACCAATCTTTACTACTTGCTTTCTATCATAGTTATGGTAAAATGAGTGCCAGGTTTTACTCCAGAAATGGAAAACTTACCTATAAAAAAAATATCAAAATGTAGGGGGCTAGAAGGCTGGCCCAGCAGAAGAGCACTTGCTGATCATGTAGATGACCTGACTTGCTTGCCAGCACCCACATGGCACCTTATAAGCACTTATATCTTGAGCTGCAGGCACCCACATATACATGTATGCAGATAAAGACTTATACACATCAAAATTTTTAAATAAACAACTATCCCTGCTGTGGGATGGTCTGTATGTCAAATTACTCTGATTGGTCAATAAATAAAACACTGATTGGCCAGTGGCTAGGCAGGATGTATAGGCGGGACTAACAGAGAGGAGAAAAGAAAGAACAGGAAGGCGGAGGGAGACACTGCCAGCCAACGCCAGGACAAGCAGCATGTGAAGACACCGGTAAGCCACTAGCCACATGGCAGGTATAGATTTATGGAAATGGATTAATTTAAGCTATAAGAACAGTTAGCAAGAAGCCTGCCACGGCCATACAGTTTGTAAGCAATATAAGTCTCTGTGTTTACTTGGTTGGGTCTGAGTGGCTGTGGGACTGGCGGGTGACAAAGATTTGTCCTGACTGTGGGCAAGGCAGGAAAACTAGCTACATATCCCCTCCATATACTGGGCATATTAACATATGTCTGCACCCAGCCTTTGAGCGGCTGGAGAGGATGAGGTCAAGATGCTCCTACATATGTACACACATCCATCCTTATCCTTCAGAACATGAAAAACATTTTATAACATTAAACCTATAGAGAATAGGTAGTCAAGAGGTTTGAAAGGAACAGGCAGTGATATGTCCAGGTCTCTCCCTGTCCCTCTGGTAGACTGTTATGGACACACTTGAAGGAAAAGGGGAGAAAAAAAATAACAACTAAGGTCCTATAGCAAGACAAGTGAGAGGTGAACAGAGACCTGGTGGATGGCAACAGGAAGAGCAGAACAGATGCAAAGACTTTTCTTTCCTAAAAACTGAATTCTTTTGACTGTGTGTATGATCGGGAAGTGTGGGTAGGCAGTGCCCAAGGGTGAAGGCCAGAGGACAATTCTGTAGAAATGGTTCCTCTCCCTCTTCACACTCAAGTCTTGGGGATCGGGCTCAGATGGTGCCCGAGCAGTAATCGGCTGAACCCCCCCCCCAAGTCCTTCAAAATCGTTTCCTTGGGTAGAATAGAATTTAGTGGCCCTAGTAAAGGTAATGGAAGACGGCCAGTGATGAGTGCCCAAGAACAGAGGAAAGCTTCCTGAGTAGTAGCTATGCCATACAAGAGATAACCCAAAAAATAATCTGCTCTGTGTGAGGCCATAGCTTCAAGACAGTTTGTCACTTCTAAATGAGTGGTGGGGTTAGGAAAAGGAAGAGGGAGGCAAGAGAGGCTCGAGAACAACTTGGGGTGCTGTACTTCAGAGGTACCATCACCTTGTTTTTAGAGACAGGGCCTCTCACTGGCTAGAACTTGCTGGATTAGGAGGCCAGGATTCTTTTGTCTCTGCCTCCCAGTACTGGTGTCATAAACATTGACTACCCTGTGGCTCTTCTACATGGATGCTGGGGACCAAACTCAGGTCCTTGTGCTGGTAGAGTAAGTAGTCTCCCAGCTGAGCCTCCCCAGCCCATGCCTCTTCTCTCTTCTCCATTTCAGTTCACTGTCTGCCCTCTAAATGCCAAGAATCATCAGCAGTATAAATTACCATCACTATCAAAGTTGCCACAGTGGCCTCCTAAACTACTGCATTTTTCTCTTCATAGATCCACCTAGCTGGGCAGTATGTTGCACGCCTTTAATCCCAGCACTTGGGAAGCAGAGGCAGGCAGATCTATGAGTTCGAGGTCAGCCTGATCTACAGAGCAAGCTCCAGGAAAGCCAAGGCTACACAGAGAACTGTCTCAAAAACCAAACCAAACCATAAAACAAACAAAAGGGTCTACCTAGTGCAGTATGTTCCAATGTTGGTATTTAAACAGGAATCAACAATACCCACTGAAAATGCAAACTTTTGGGGCACTACTTCACACCTACTGAATCACAATCTCTCAAATAGGGCTAGTATAATAATGTGCATTTTTATTAATTGCCAGATAATTTTTATTGCATGCTAAAAAACGTAGAAGCTAGCTCTATCTAGCTTTCTTCGACAGGGCTTTCAATCTTGTACCAGTTTTCCATGTCCCATCACAGGTATATTTTCAAGACCAAACGTAAACTCATAAATATGTCCCTTAAAAAAAAAAAAAAATTCTGGGAATCGACACACTTGTTTAAATAGCTGCTTTTTTTTTTAAATTAAAGATAAGGCCTCACTAAATAGCCTCTATGCATGATCTCATCTAACGTTCCCAGAACTGAGATAACGAGTATATCCCAACCACAATGCTCAGCTAAAGAGAAAAGAAACCCCCTATATGCATTTGTGCCTGAGTGTATACATGTACATTGTTGTACACCTATGTACAGCGGAGGTCAGAGAAGAGTTCTGGATCCCCGGAGCGGGGCTTAACAGGTAGGTACGAACGAACAGTTTAATACGATGTAGGCCTGCCCTAACAGAATCTTTAAGGAAACAACTCCAGGTACAAGTAGTGTTGCATGTTTTTAATACCAGTACATGCAAGGCAGAGGCAGGTTCCAGGACAGCCTAGGCTACACAGTGAATCCCTGTCTAAAGCCCTCCCTTCTTCCTCCAAAAATCATACAGCCCCATAACTCCTAGTTAACCACAAGTCGGGCATCAAATTTCAGGTTAGTGTCCTAAGATTTTGATGGAAATGAAGGAAATTAAAGACCTCACCTGTCCCTTACAAAGACCTTCTTGACATAAAAAGGCAGTTATTTTACAAGATGCATAACAAAAACTAACCTCACTTCCTAAGGCCATGGTCAGTCAGGACAAATAAAACATCCTCTAAAACAAAGTATGGACCTATCATGTCTGCCCTGACCTAGCATTAAAAACAATCTAGTAATAGGGCCAAATTGCCCTCACCAGACACAGAGCAATATTATAGACATTACACTTATTTGGGGGAATTATAATTTAATCTCATTTCTCCCTTCCCTTTTCCTCCCTCCAAATACCCCCACATAAACTCCTTCCTGCTCTTTCAAATTCTTGGCCTCTTTTTTCACTAGTTGTTTATTATGGATATTTTTCAGGTTAATTTCTTTCAATGAATTGGGTACCTGTATCATATGCCAGGCACTATGATGGTAATATGCAAGACACACCCAGTCTGCCTAAAGCAAGGGTATGTTAAATACACTAAGTGAAGCCAGGCAGGATGGCTTGTGCTATAATCCAAACATTTGGGAATCTGGGCTACATAGTGAGTTAGTTCCATGCTGATCTATGCTACAAAGATCTACCTAAAAGCAAAAACAAGGAATGAATAAAAATAACCTCCCAGCACTTGGGAGGCAGAGGCAGGCAGCTATCTGTGAGTTTGAGGCCAGTCTGGTCCAGGACAGTCAGGGCTTTCTCTGTGTAGTTTTGGTGCCTGTCCTGGATATCACTCTGTAGACCAGGCTGGCCTTGAACTCAGAGATCTTCCTGGCTCTGCCTCCTGAGTGCTGGGATTAAAGGCATACATCACCTCCGCCCGGCAAGAAACCCTTTCTTGAAAAACCAAAATAAACAACTTGATTGTTACTCTAACAAACAAACAACAACAGGTTACTCTAACACATATCTAACTCTCCTACTCTTGGATTCTTGACGTAGGTATAGAGGCATGGGTGTCAACACAAGCTTCCTACTCTCTAGGCCCTTGCTATTTAAGTAAGCAGGTGTATCATGCAAAATACTCTGCAGTGTGGAGCAAAGCAATGACTCTTCCAGGCACAAGAAGGAAAGTGATGCCAGCAAACTGCTTAAGACTTTTCACCTTTGGTGCTATAGTTTAGTTTCTTTTCTTTCTTTCTTTTTCTTTTTTTTTGGGTTTTTCAAGACAGGGTTTCTCTGTGTAGCTTTGCACCTTTCCTGGAACTCACTTGGTAGCCCCAGGCTGGCCTCGAACACACAGAGATCCGCCTGCCTCTGCCTCCCGAGTGCTGGGAGTGCGCCACCACCACCCAACTATAGTTTGGTTTCTAAGGATGAATATCCATCCAGACATTGACTTATTCTTTATACTTGTTCACATATTAGTTAAGTATCATAGAAGTTATTTAAGTTCTGAAGAAATGACGTATAAGATATGGACTAGAGGAGAACACAACGAACTGGAGAAGCAGCATGAGAATTAAGAGTCTGTAAAAAGGACTGAAAACTAAAAACACATGATTAGGTCTCAGAGACAGCTCAAAGGCAGAGGGAAACAAAAAAGCAGTTTCTCAAAGTGCTGTCCACGGTCTGCAGAGCCGCATGTCACAAACGGAGCGATAAAAAGACCCCCCTACTTCACCTACAATCAGAAAAATTGTGATGAGAGGCGCAACAATCTGTGTTTCTGATTTCTGTGTAATCATATACAGAAGTTTCAGATTTTTATACTAAGATTAATGAAGGATTAACTCACAGGCTAGAGATAGCTCAGCAGCTAAGAGCACTGGCTGTTCTTCCAGTGGACCTAGGTTCAATTCCCAGCACCCACATGATGGCTCACTTCGGTTTCAGGGGATCTGATGCCCCTTTTGGACCGCTCTAGGCACTGCACGCACATAAGGCAAGTAAAACACCCATACGCATAAAAGAAAAAAGGGGGAAAAATTAATTAAAGGCTGGATTAACGTATTCAAGGTAATAGCATCTAGATGACTTAATACTATTATCTGAGCAAAAAATTCCTCAGAGGAATAAATAAAGATCAGAAACCTAGAGTCACACAGTGAAGTATTTTAAGTGAAGAGAGTGAGAGGAAACTGGAGGGCCTGTCTAATCAGACAGTCCAGCATTTGACTCCTGCTCAGTGAAGAGATGCAAGGGTTCTGGTTAGTGTTTTGTCAGCTTGACACAAGCAGAGTCATTTGGGAAGAGGAGCCTGTAGCAAGTTTGAGGAAGAACATCTTAATTAAATGACTGATGTGAGAGTCCAGCCCCGCTAGGTGATGCCAGCCCAGGGCAGGCGGTCCTGAGTTGCATAAAAAGCAGTGTTCCTCCATGGCCTCTGCTTCCAGGTTCCTGACTTGAGCTCCTGCCCTGAACCCATTCCTCTCCAAGTGCCTTTTGGTTGTGGTGTTTATCACAGAACAAAAACTGAACTAAGACAGCTAGCAGACTTGGATATCCCCTAACAACTGGTAAGGGAGAACCTTGGAGGAACTTACTGACTCCCGCCTTCTTCAGCCAGGATGGTTTTCCTAGCCCAGCTTAAATATCTTTCCCCAAACCAAAAGAATGCCCAAGTATAAACTACCTCTCTATTTCTTGATCCAGGCAGAAGAATAAAAAAATAAAATAAAATAATTCAAAAAATAAAGTAAGAGCTAGGCATGGTGACACATGCTCATAATTGAGTCAAGTTCAAGGCCAGCTGAGGCTATACAGCAGCATCTTGTTTCAAAGAAACAAAACTAAACACAAGGACAAGTTGCCAATTCACCTACATGGAGTTTCTTCCACAGAGCAAATGACCCGTTTGGCAGGTTCCTAACGGAAGCCTAAATCTGGAAATGGTACTTGTTCTTGGGATTCCCAGAAACACAACTCTCTCTATTCCTGGAAGGTTAACCTTCATTCAGTGACTGAATCAGAAGGTTTTAGGTTCCCAGTCCTTAGAAGACACATTAGCATGCCTGCCCGTGACCCGTCTCAGGGAAATATCAAATATTTTTCAATCAAAAGGTCAGTAGGTCAGCCGGGCGGTGGTGGCGCACGCCTTTAATCCCAGCACTCAGGAGGCAGAGGCAGGTAGATCTCTGTGAGTTCGAGGCCAGCCTGGTCTCCAAAGCAAGTTCCAGGAAAGGTGCAAAGCTACACAAAGAAACCCTGTCTCGAAAAACAAAAACAAAAACAAAAAACAAAACAAACAAACAAAAAAGGTCACTAGGTCAAAGCTAACCTGGACACACCAAGAAACCCTCTAGCTAAGGAGTCCCAGAATCAAGAAAACTTTTGAAGGTCAGCAACTTATTACACTGATAGAAATCCATCAATATGAGTTCTTGTCACAAAAGCACACCACCCAAATTTAGCCACATACAATAGATGAGGAAGCATTAGACATTCAAGTGGATGAAGTTCCGGAGTGAGTTGGGTGGCCCAGGGCATTTGGAGCCCCCAATGCTGCAAGCCTGATGACCTGAGTATGAGACCTGGAACCTACACAAAGGTGAAAGGAGAAATGGACTCCACAGGCTCTCCGCTGACCTGCATGTGTGCACGGTGGCACATGTGTGCACCCACACTGATTCAAAGGCATCACTGACAACAGTGAGAAGTTAAAGTAACTAATTTTGTTGTTGTTTCGGTTGGTTTGGTTTGGCTTTTGCTTATGGCTTTGTTTTTGTTTTGATGAGAGTCTCACTGTGTAGCCCTGACTGGTCTGGAACTCCCTTTGTAGACCTGGCTGGCCTTGAACTCACCGAGGTTCACCTGAGAAAAAAGTGACTGCTTTATGCATTCACTTCCTCCCAGCATTCGGCAGTTGAGAGTCACCAGCAGAGATCTCACCCAACGGCAGGTCTTCTCTCAGCCTCAGGAGTATGGAGTAAGTCTCTGCACACCTTCCCCTAAAGTCAAGCCTGAGAGGCTTTGAGGGCAAGCCATGGGAAGCTTCATGATGAAGAGCTACTGCTCTCCATGTATGTGTTCTCTAACAGTCTAGAAGCCACCTGGAGATGGCAGCTTGTGACCATAATCTTAGCACTAGAAAGGCAGAGGCTAGCCGGGGACACATACATACTGAAACCTTAACAATTGACAACAAAAAATAAGACCCAGATGCTGTTTCTCCGAAGCTTAAATAACTGGAAGGTTGCAAACATCCAAGCAGACTCAACTGTTTGTTCGAAACAAACTCTCACACTATTAGCCAGGCTGACCTTGAACTCAGAGTGATCTTCCTACCTAAGGTTCCCCAGTGCTAGGATAACAACCATAAGCCACCATAATTCTTCACGATTTTAAGACTTACCTGGACACACACGCGCGCGTGTGTGTGTGTGTGTGTGTGTGTGTGTGTGTGTGTGTGTGTGTGTGTGTTTGAACTCCTGATTCCTAACTGAGACAGAATTTACAATAGTGGGTTTGCTACCTACCAAATGATGCAATTTCAGAGAAACTTATTTTATTTTAGTGTCCAAGAAACTCACTTTTAGAGGCTTAGACTTTCACAAACATTCCCATAACAACCAACAGGTATCAAGCAGTTCCTACATCCTCTGAGATGACTACAACAATGCCAGACATCATGCTACCATAAACCAAGCATTCTTTATTAACCAGCATTATCAATTACTTCGACCTAAAGCAGCTTAGGGTCCTTTTACAGATGTGAAAGTGAAGGCACAGAAAAGTGAGGGATTTGGCCACAGGTTATAGGCATGGATGCCAAATTAAGATGCAGTGGTAGGAGCTTTGGCTTCAGAGCTCCAACACATCTTCTCTCACCCTCCAACCCCTACCTCCGAGACAGGGTTTCTCTGTGTGGCCCTGACTGTCCTGGAGCTCACTCTGTAGACCAGGCTGGCCTCGAACTCACAGAGATCCACTGCCTCTGCCTCCTGAGGGCTGGGGTTAAAAGTGTGTCCAACCACCACCTGGCTAAATATATCATTTTTAAGCATGCACTTATTTACTAGGTGTTCTGTTACATGGATGTGCCACAGCACACATGAGGTTAGAGGACAACAGGTTATCAGGCTTGGTAGCAGGTGAGCATTTTGACAGCTCATCCACAGCCCAAGCTCTAGGCTATACTGCCTTTCTGAAGGTCTGGTCAGTTGATTCCACATCAAGCACTCTAGATCAAAGCCTACATTCACACAAACCCATCACCAGAACAACTACTTTCTACTCAACTCATGCTCAATATGACATCGAAAGCTTGAATGTACAAGATACTACCTCTTGAACTAATACTAAGCCAAAAATCTAAAACCTAAGGCCTGAAAAGCAAGGTTAAATAAACAGGATCTAGAGAGATGGTTCATCAGTTTAAGAGCTCGGGATGCTCTTGCAGAGGACTTGGGTTCAATTTCCATCACCCACATGGTGGCTCACAACCATCTGAAACTCTAGTCCCAAGGGATACAATACCCCTTTCTGGCTTCTAAGGGCACAAGGCATGCGTGTGGTGCACAGGAGTATGTTCAGGCTAAACATCCAATAAAGTAAAATTTAAAGAAAGGTAACTTTTCAAATTTTAAATGTAAAAAAAAAAAAAAGAAAAAAGAAAACAGAACAAGCTCTCTCCCTTTTCTTGCAGCTGTGATGGAGAGCAACACTCCTAACACCTACATTTTCTGTCCCTTGTATTAACTACGTCACACAGAAGAGGCCCACAGTTTTGAGAAACCAAAACAAAGACTGGAAGTGGAGGCCCAGACAGGTGGGTCCCTATGAGTTTGAGACAAGGCAGGGTTATACAGTGAGACCCTGTCACAAACAAACACCAAACAGAACACACCAGAAGCTGGGTATGGGGGTGCACACAAGTGCTCTGGAAGAGGCAAGAAGATCAGGAATTCAGGGGCAGTTTCTACTACATAGAAATTGCAAAGCTAGTCTGGGATACCAGAGACTGTCTCAAAAACAAACACACAACCCTACATGCAGATCACAAACCTATACCTGGACAAGTCAACAGAACAGATAGATATTCTACAAAGTGAAATCTATGAATTCCCATTCAGAATTTTGAACAACTTAATTTGGGTGCCATCAAAACATCTAAAATTTAGCTTTAGTTCATTTCTTCTCTAGTCCTCACCCTTGACAGGTGTTAGAAATACTCACAGGCAAGCTGGAGGGTCTTGACTGAAGACTCAGGTTCATATCTTCTTGCCCTCCTTTACTGGAGGTCATTGAGGGGGCTGAGGATGCCTGAGACCCAAATGAATCTTGAGAAAGCTCCTATAAGAAAAATAAAAAAGCTGTGAGGGCCTGTCCCACATGGTGATACACCTTTAATCTCAGTGCTTGGCAGGCAGAAGCGATGGATCTGTAAGTTCCACACACTGTCTCAAAACAATAAGAAACAACAAAAAGAAAGAGAGAGAGAGAAACAGACAGACAGACAGACCGGCCGACCACCCCGGCTGGGGCTGGAGAAAAGGCTCAGCATCTGCTGCTCTTGTAGAAGACACGGGTTCAGCTTTCAGCATCCACACCAAGGCTCACGACTCACAACCATCTGTAGCTCTCTCTATCTAGTTAGAGGAATCACCACTCTCTCCTGGCCTCTGTGGGCATCAGGCACACACAAGGTACACACAGGCAAACATAATAGGCAAACCCCCCCATACACACACACACACACACGCACGCACGCACGCACGCACGCACGCAACAAAAACAATTTTAAAAAAAGAGAAAGAGGCAGGCAAGCTTGCTTTGGGTAAAAGAGCTGTGGAGCTTTCTCACCCAGGAGAGCCACATGTGAGAAATGCTCGTGCACATAAATTATCTGACCAGACAAAGACTCAAGCAATGGTTCGTTCTTAAGAATGTCAAGAGTAAACCTGATATGGCAGTCGATGCCTGCAATCCCAGCACTAGGTAGGCTACACCAGAGGGGCAGCAAGTTCAAGGGCAGCCTGGGCTAAAGTGAGGCACTGCCTCAAAAACAAACAAAACACCCTCCAAACAAACTAAAGTCAACAGTGGAACTTGATGGAATTGTCTGTTCACTGCTACCCGAGAGCCATTTCTGGAGGTTGAAGGCAGAAATATAACTAACTGTATTTAGTATCTTGATCAAGCAATTTGGTTTAAAACAAACAAACAAACAAAAGTAATGCTAGAACCCCTGTCTAAAGCGAGTACTGACAGATGATTTATTTCAATACTGTCACTGTCACATAAAAATACTTAGGTGCCAGTCATTTTCCTTATGTGGCTCTAAAAAGAATTATTCTCTAACTCTTAAAATCAAAACCACCCTCAAAAATTAAGAATTTCAGGGCTGGGTTTGGTGGTACAAATCTCTAATCCCAGCATTAGAAGTGGAGGTTTCAGACCAGACTTTGTCTAAAACAAACAAAAAACAAAACTCCAAACAGAGAATTTCAGAATCTAGAATATTCTGGGCAAAAGAACAGAATGGCAGCGAAAATAAACTGCATATAGTACAGCTAATTCAAGTGATTATTTTGGAAAATGACCAGTCATTTGGGTACTCATGTTCTGATATGCTGGTTGGGGGTAGTGGGAATCAGACCCATAACCTTATTTCTTGTCTATAAGATTTTCCATTGCTTTATTTTTTCACAGAACTACACGTCTTTATGTAGTTCAATCACCCCTGATAGCACATTTACCCAGAATTTAATTGGTTCTTATGCACATGGCCCCAAGCTGTAAGCTGCCTCTGGTCAAGCTCAGGTAGGACAAGAGGTAGAGCAACTCACCTGTGGTGGAGGGAAGCGCTGTTGGGAGTAGGCAGTTTGCTGGGACTGCTGAGGCTGGGGCTGAGGATACGCAGCCTGCTGGGAGAGCGTCGAGGATGCTGGCTGCTGAGGTTGCTGCTGCTGGTAGGGAGACTGTGCCTGTGGTTGTGAGTAGGGGGGCTGGCTCTGGGGGTGCTGTTGTGCAGTGGACTGCTGAGAGGGGTACGGAGTCGGGGACTGCTGATGAGGAGGCTGGGATGGCTGCTGGGAATACGGTGGCTGAGAGGACTGAAGCTGTGGTTGCTGAGTCTGCGGCTGCTGCTGATAGGAAGGCTGCGCATGAGGGGTTTGGGATGGTGGTTGCTGGGAGTAAGGTGGCTGCTGCTGTTGGGGATGAGGACTTTGCTGGTTATAGTACGGAGTCTGGCCCTGCTGACCATACCCACTGGGGCCTTGCTGTCCATAAGGTGGAATCTGTAAGAAAGAAAAGAGACTTTAAGGACTGACTCACCTGGATGAAGAAAGGTGAGGAGCAATGCCTGAAGATGGGTATGTAAAGCAGTCATGCCTCATCTCATATAAAGTCCAGGTTTCTTCTACCACCCTCTCTAAACTAAGCCATAAAGAATGGTCAAATTTGCTGGGCGGAGGCAGTGGTGGTGGTGGTGGTGGTGGTGGTGGTGGTGGTGGTGGTGGTGGTGGCGGCGGCGGCAGTGCACGCCTTTAATCCCAGCACTCAGGAGGTAGATCTCTGTGAGTTTGAGGCCAACCTGGGCTACAGAATGAGTTCCAGGAAAGGTACAAAGCTGTACAGAGAAACTCTGCCTTGGAAAACTGATGGATGGATGGATGGATGGATGGATGGATGGATGGATGGATGGATGGATGGATGGATGGATGGATGGATGGATGGATGGATGGATGGATGGATAGATAGATGGATGGATAGATAGATAGATAGATAGATAGATAGATAGATAGATAGATAGATAGATAGATAGATAGATAGACAGATAGATAGGATAGATAAATGAAATAAGACCAGACTTGTTTACATATAAGACTGAATTCACTATTTTGAGCCAGGTGTTGGTGGCTCACACCTTTAATCTCAGCTCTCGAGAGGCAGAGCAGGAAAAATCTCTGTGAGTTTGAGGCCAGCCTGGTCTACAGAGCAAGATCAAGGACCGGCACCAAAACTACACAGGGAAACTCTGTCTTAAAAAAAAAGTAAGTTATTTTCCCTAGTGAGCCTATCGTTTGTATCATGACCTAGGTTGTTTTTATGTTAGGAATTTTATCGTAACCACAATGAAGAAGCACTAGAAGCCTGGTTCAAATAATTCAAGGTCTAGTGTTTAGTAATCAGAATAGTATACAAATCACTAAGCTACATTTGTTCTCTCTTCACTTTAAAAATATTCAGGGGCTATAGTAGTTACTGTGTCTACCTAGCATGCACAAAGTCCCCAATACTACATAAACCAGGCAGGATAAATGGAGGATGCCTCTTCCACCACACTACTGATGACCAAGAGGCAGAACATCAGGAAGTTCAAGGTCATTCTGGCTATTAGAGTTAGAGGCCATGCACGACAATACATGAAGAAAGAACTCGGTGTCGTCTCTCAGTTTTCTCATAGAAAGATAGCAGGCAGTGATGGCTTATGCCTTCAGTCCCAGCACTTGAGAGTCAGAGGCAGGCAGAACTCTGAGTTCAAGGTCAGCCTGGTCTACACAGAGAGACCCTGCCCGTCCCCCGCAAAAAAAGAAGCAGCAGCTGGGCTGTGGTGGTGCATTTCATCCCAGCACTTGGGAGGCAGAGGCAGGCAGATCTATGAGTTCCTTGCCAGCCTAGTTGGTCTACCCAGTGAGTTCCAGAATAGCCAGGGCTATACAGAGAAACTCTGTCTTGGGGGAAAAAAAGAAGAAGAAAAGGAAGTATATACATTTCATTTTCTGTATTTAAAGACACTCTTTGCTCTAAAGTTTTAGAAATAATTTCAGACTTCATATACTGCCCTTTACCTTTTTGTTACTCGGACATAAACAGCAGAAAATCTGCCAACACAAAAACAATGAAAAGACGATAGATATTGGGGCCAGCAATATGGCTTAGCAGATAAGACACTTGCCACCAAGCCTGATGACCTGAGTTCAATCCCTGGGACCTATTAGAGCAAGGTGTCCTCTACTGTGAGACCCGGCATCTTGTCCTCATCCCCAAATAAATAATAGTAATATAATTTTTTAAACAGTGACAGTGCAAGGGGCTGCGGGTGGAGCTGGGTAGCAGAGTCCCATTTAGTATGCTTGGGTGGGGCCTTGGGCCTAATTCTCTGAACTGAAAAACAAAACCAACCCCCCCCAAAAAAAAACAATGGCATGGTTAATGAGACAGACTGACATGATGAGAGGAAGTCTCATCTGTAACAGCACTGATCCCATCTTTACTGTTCATTATAGTCCCTTTTTTTTTTCCACACTAAGTCTTCTTAAACATTCTCTTTGACTCAGGCAGCTTCTGTTACAGGCCGTGAGGAAGGTGAAGGACCACAAGGCAAATGCACAAATAGCTTCTACTGCAGTAACAATGAACAGGTGCTCAGCCATGACCTTTCCACCATCTAGCTTCCCAAGGGAAGACCAGCCAGGTCAAGAAAAAAAAGACAGGTAGATTTGGTTCAAATCCCAAAATATGTTGAGACAGACAGAAAGACAGACAGATATAGGATGTATGTCTATCTTGTCTATGCTATGTCTATCCTGTCCTTATTAGCTAGCATATGTGCATATCAAGAGGAGGTCTGAAAGCCATTCTAATCCTCACACACCCACTATAGACAGCAAAGAAGGTCAATGTCATCATATACCTGCTGTGCATAAGAGAGGCCGCCCATGGCACTCTGAGCCCGGCCCTGCATGGTCATTGGGTACCGCTGTGGAGTCTGGGACCCATATGGCTGCCCTGGGTACCCATGTCCTTGTTGCGGTCCTGAAGGAGGTCCCTGTTGTTGCGAGTATGGGTTAGTCCCACCATACGGCTGAGGTCTCATCTTTCCCATCTGATCCATTGGACTGGATGGCTACAAAAATAAAGAACATTTTCATTAACCTCAAATTTTGATGGCCTCTGGCCGGCATGAACACATAGAGGTCTTGTTAAAGTCCACATGCCACATAAGAAACCAGTTATTATGGAAAGGTAATGGGACAGATCCAGTAACCCTTAAGGAGTCATTCAACTCTTTCCTAAGTAAAATGATAATGCCATGTCAAAGCATTTTGGAAGCTTCAAAAGCTGAGATACAGAAGCATCCTAGAAAACTGAAAAGGAGGCGGGGGTGGGAGAACTGATTCCATAGTCCATTAATGGAAACTTTTTCTTTGCATGTTTGTAATGCTATAGCAAAGTAGTTCAATTTATGCTTTCTTCAAACGAGCAACAAGGCTAAGTAATAGCTGTTGAAAGGACAGTAATGAATTTGGAGCCTTGTTTATTTCAAGTGAAAATCCATTTCATTTAAAACTGAGAATTTGAAAGTAAAGGACAGAACCTTGTCTCTTCAAGGAACAAGCAATGGGACTAGAGAAACGCTCAGCAACGCTCAGCAGTTAGAGCATTAGGTTTGGTTCCCAGCACTGGGTGGCTCACAACACCTCTAACTCCAGTTCTAGGGGATCCAATGACCTCCTCTTCTGATCTTAGCAGGCCACATGGCAAAACACACATGCACACGTGCACAAGCACGAATAAAAACATACCCACATAAACACACTGAGACACAAATAAAAAGAAACCTTTAAATAAACAAGTAGCAAGCTATAGGCTGAGTGTGGAGGCACAAATCTTTAATCCCAGCCAGACCCAGGATGATCGGGAGTTCAAGGTCATCCTAAGATAAAAAGTGAGTTTGAGACCAGTCTGGGTTAAATGAGACCTGTCTCAAAAAGCCAAAAGGAACAAAGTACAACACTAACAACATAAGCTCCAAAGTTCAAAGCACAGGCATCAATGTACAAATACAGCTTTCTAGCTGGGCATGGTGGCTCACACCTATAATCCCAGCACTTAGGAGGCTCCAGCCGAGGGGTTGCTGTGCATCTGAGGTGACCCTTAGCTATACAAGGAATTTCAGGCCAACTTGAGCAGGTAATGACATCCTGTCTCAAGATGATAGATAGATAGATAGATAGATAGATAGATAGATAGATAGATAGATAGATAGATAGATAGATAGATATAGATTAGATAGATTAGATAGATAAAGATATACAGACAGATACCTGAAAATTCATGTGACTTTCCAGTCCTTTATGGTTCTACAGATTCAATCAGCTCATTCACTTAATGATCCTACTGGAGCTACAAAAGACAGTCCTAACATACTTTCCTTTACCAAAGATACCTCTCTGTATCTACTGGTGAGAAGAGGAGGTAAGAATTCTAATATACTCAGTTGCAGGATAGTTTCAGAGCCTAATACAAAACTTGAAACAGAATCTTAAATTGGGAGTAGGGAGTAAATTAAAGTAGTCTAGGTATAGATGTCATTAACTCTCAAATGAAGGAGCTCAGTAAATCAGTAGCACACATCAAGATCACCTGGAGAGCTTGTTAAACCACAGACCACTGGCATCCATCTGTGATTCAGCAGGTTCAAATAGAGCCCAGGATATGCATATTTGTAACAAGTTCCCTGGGGATCATACTTCTGGGGACATAGTAGGCTCTAGGTTCAACTCCCAGTTTTGGGGAGGATGGGGGCTAAATGAGGGTGGCTGGAGGCGATCTAGATCATCCCTAGGGTTCTTTCTATTTCTATTATTCAGTAAATACTAGATTACTTAAAAAGGTAAGATGTGCTCCATTTAAACGGTTGCTCGCCTCTTCCTTCTTCCATCCCTCTCTCATCTTATGTGTTTTTATACAAGAAGTAGAGCTATTGGGGAGGAATATCCAACTGTCAACAACAACAACAACAAAACCAGAAGCTAGAGGAGGGGGTATGGTGGTGCACACCTGTAACGCCAGCTGCTCAGAAGATGAGGCAAGAGCGTCACTGATCAAAGCTAGCTTGGTCTACATATAGCAAGTCCTAGGCCAGCCAGGGCTACGTAGATGTAGCTTTGTTTGTTTTCAAAGAGAAACAAAATGAAGCAGAAGCAAAGTTCTTTCAGGCTATGGATAAATTTCAACTAAAAAGGTAACCATGGAGGTGGGAGTACTTCCTTCCTTCCCAAACTAGAGAATCACAGAAAAACTGTGTCCCAAATCACTACTCTTCAGTGTCATCCCAGGGCGATTTCCAACCATCCTAACTTCTATCTCAGAAGCCCCAATAATGCTCCCAATCAGAATTTTGGCACCTACATGCGTTCTTTTGGGACTATTTAGGACATTCAGGTTTAACAAAATTTGGGCTAGTGAGAAATACCACAATTTTCCCCAATACTGTTGGCAATGGTGCAAGACTCTGTGTGTGTGTGTGTGTGTGTGTGTGTGTGTGTGTGTGTGTGTGTGTGTGTGTGTTGGGGGGGTGGTTAAATGACACACACCACACCTCACCTCATCCCAGGCTACAGGGACTGTCTGAGGCCCTCAACCGAAGACAATAGAATTTTCTACACAGAGAGACCAGCATGCTCTGGCTATCTTTCAGTCTAGGCCTGTCCAGAACACCAGGAACAATTACCATGGTGTTACTGTGGCTCTTCTACAGCAATCAATGGCTGCACAATAGAATTTTTCAAGAAGCTTCATAAATGACCAGGCCTCAAGGTTCCAATTTTGTTGATGTGGGAGGCCTTAAGCCCCTCACCACTTTAGATCCATGAATGATTCTGATACATGATTAGCTGGGAACATTATTTATTCAGTAAAATGGAATGACTGTAATGTGTTACTATTACACACTTAAAATATGAAATGTAACTGGGGAACTGAATTATTTGCTATTTTCCTCCTTAGACAGATTTTGCTGCATGTAGACCAGGCTAACCTCAAATTGGCAATCTCCCTGCTTAGCCTCCAAAGTACTGGGATTAAAGGTGTGGACTGCCACTTTTTATTTTTATTGTTGTTGTTTTTTTTTTTTTTTTTTTGGACAAGGTTTCTCTGTGTAGCTCTGACTGTTCTGGAACATTTGTAGAACCAGGCTGGCCCCGAACTCAGAGATTTACCTGCTTCTGCCTCCTGAGTGCACCACTGCCTGACTATTTTTACTATTTGTATACTTTAGTTTTGCAGTCCTAGGGATTGAACACAAGGCCTGATACATGCTAGATAAACATTCTACCGGATAAATATTCTACCACTGGTCCCTTATTTTACTTTTTATTGAGAGAGGGTCTTACTAAGTTGCCCGGGATAACTATGAACTTTAAAAAATAGATTTATGGCCGGGCGGTGGTGGCGCACACCTTTAATCCCAGCACTCGGGAGGCAGAGCCAGGCGGATCTCTGTGAGTTCAAGGCCAGCCTGGACTACCAAGTGAGTTCCAGGAAAAGGCACAAAGCTACACAGAGAAACCCTGTCTCAAAAAACCAAAAAAAAAAAAAAAAAAAAAAAAAAAAAAAAAAAAAAAAAAAAAAAAAAATTATGTATTTTGTGTGTATGAGTGTTTGCCTAACTATATCCATCTATGCACCACGTGTGTGCCTGACATCCAAGGAGTCCAAAAGAGGATGCCAAATTCCCTAGAACTGGACAGTTGGGAGCCACAATGTGGGTGCTGAGAATCAAACTCCAGTCTTCTGTAAGAACAAGTGCTCTTAACAGCTGAGTCCTAAATTAAAGGCTTGTGCAGCTAAGCTTGGCATTCTACTTATATTAGTTAATTTATTATTTGTTAATTACTTCTTTTAAGTCAGGATCTCAAGTAGCATAGGATGGCCTCAAACAAGCTATATAGCAAAAGATGACCATGAACTGCTGATTTTCCTAACTCCATCCAGCTCCCCCAAGTGCTGGGATTAAAGGTATGTGCCACCATATCCAGGTTAGGTGGTGCCTGGGATCAAATCCAGTGCAAAATTTACGTTAGACAAGTACTCTACCAACTAAGCTATCCATATAATCACATATGACTAGTGGCTACCCTACTACAATGTAGTTTGAGGGTAATGTTTCTAAATAATTTACCATTTCCTACTAAATATGGCTCCAAACTTCCTATTGAACCCCACACAATATTAACATATAGAAAAAGTAAAGAGTGTAGTAATTTGATAGACTTGGGGCTCAAATTCTCAATGTCTGGCCTTGAACGCTTTAGTTTATGACCTAAAATGCACATAATGAACAACTCCCCACAGCCTGGTGTGGGGTACTCATGGTCACGCCTATAATCTCAGCACCTGGGAAGCTGAAGCAAGAGGATCATCATGAGTTCTGTGCAAACCAAAATTACAAAGTAATCTCTAGGCCAGACTGGGCTACAGAATGAGGAACCCCTCCCCCCCAAAAAAGCTTCCCACAGTGCTTATATTTAAATGCCCAATAAATGATAGCTATTATCAATGACAA
This sequence comes from Peromyscus leucopus, assembly GCF_004664715.2. Taxonomy (NCBI): domain Eukaryota; kingdom Metazoa; phylum Chordata; class Mammalia; order Rodentia; family Cricetidae; genus Peromyscus; species Peromyscus leucopus. The sequence goes on from NC_051064.1 coordinate 134,508,460, forward strand.
ACTGCCCCCCCACACTATAAATTCCAAGCTCTGTTCTGGTTCTTGATTCTGCTGTCTTATCCACAATGGCTTCCTCTCACCCCAGTGCTAGCAACAGAACGTTAAGGCCTTGTGTGCACTCTCCGCCGTCCCTCCCTCCAGCCCTACCCTGGCTTCTAGCAGTTCAGCTCAGCCTCCAACATACAACACGGTGTCACTTTCAGCTCACTCTGCACCTCTCACACTTCCTTCTAAAGGACCCAATGTAAATTTCGTAACGCACTGTAAGGCTTAACAGTGGCAACTCCAATAAACGGGCTGTATTTTTGAAGTCCAAGTTACTTTTTGCCTTGTTTTGAAATGGCAGGGAATCTCACTGTTGCCAAAATTGCACTTGAATTCCTGGGTTCAAGGCTCTAGAATGGGGGTGTGGGGGGAGGAAGGGGGGGAATTCGGTCAGGATGTAAAATAAATAACTCACTCCAGGATGGCTGGGATTACAGTATATACTTTGGCTAAGTTCTGGGACACAAGAGTTCAGGCATTTTATTTACAAAGTCTTCTCGATGCCCCAAGTACAACTGCAATGATGTGTACTCCAGAGAGAAAGCACAGTTCAAACTATCCTGCCAGAAGGTAAAAGCCATCTTCAACCCCAAAACAGGTTATAACTTTGGGGGCAGTCCAAGAATTGCTTCTCAAAATGAAACTGACATTATTTTATTTGGTCATCACTCGTTCCCCTCATCAAAGGCTTATCATGATCAACAGACTATGCAGCTTATTTGGCAAACGAAAATATATTCAGCTCAAACAACCAGACCACCCTGGTCTCATGTCAAAGTTAAATATCTGCTCATTTCAAAAGAGAATTTAATTTACACTTCTGAGATTTAAAAATATTGTCAAAGATATATGGTTTGTAGTTATGGGAAAAAAGGCACCATCAATCTCTTAAAGTAGAAAATAACATTAAATCTTCATTGATCAGTCTTATTGAAACAGAACATTTTCTACTACATGTAAAGTAGAAACGCCAATCTCCGTAGTCAGCAGCCACAAAGGAGGAGATGGGAACACCAAATCAGAGCTGCAAAAGAGCCAGAGATTCCACTCTGGAAAAGACAGAGAGGAAATCCTTTCAATGGGAAACCACAGGAGTAGATTACTGTGATTACACTTCAAAAGCAAAGACTCCGCCACAGAGACACATAATTGAGAGGAAAATGCTGGCCCTTGATCAGGGAAGTCAGGCCCCCTGCTATATACTCTCCGGCATTCATAAAAAATAAAAATGAAAAGGGGGAAAGAGCCACAAGAAAACACATCTCCCTCTACCACTTAGCTCCTTCCAGATCACTGGCCAAGTTATAAAGTGCCTGACAAATCAAAGAACGCAGTTCAGGGGCTTCAAAGGCAAGATGCTTAGCAGGCTTATCTGTCTGAATATATTCAGTACAAACAGCTTGCAGACTAGCCACTTGCGAGTTCCCCTGCTCCCAGCAAATGGAATTACATACAAGCACCTCCAGACCAGGTGGCTGCCGGGATCCCTCACAAGTTCTCAATGTACCAAGGAAAGCCAGTGACCCTGTGAACTGTTGAATGTAACAAACTGAGTTTTACAGTTCATCGGGGTTAAGAGTCAGAGAATCAAAAGTAACCAATTTCAGGACACTCAAAATATTAAACATAGTTGCAAATCTCTATCTGACCATGAGCCACCGAGGAGACAAGACCAAGCACTAACACTTCCAAACACCAAGAGATAACATTCCCCATATCATGTGGTAATGGCACCAGAAAAAAGAAACTGTAATTTTGAAATAAAAGTCTGAGAAGGACTCGGAGTCCCAAGCCAAAGGTGCACAGAGGAAGTGATCAGAAGTAGAGGTAAGGGTCAACTTTAACGCCCAGCAGTGCCAAAGACTGAAAAGAATAAAATGGAAAGGTTGGGTCAGGGACTGCCAAGAGCATCCATCGTCAGAAAGAAGTCCTGAGCAATACACATTTGTACTTTCACTCGGAATGCCAACTAGTCGGTGCCAGGATAAACCTAGAGCCATACCCTTGGATTTGGGACCTCCAAGTATTATTTCTTACTTCTTGTGCTTTCAATTTATTCCTAGCCAGATTTGTTTATGAGTTTTAATAATAACAATAAAAAATGCATCCCTGGCTCTTTAACCGAAAGAACCCCCTAATTGATTCCCACAGTAATTAACCTGCATTTTACCTCAGAGAGCGGTAGTTAAGGAAGTCGGCACTGCTATTTATAACTCATCTCAAATTGAGGGCAGACTGCCTAAAATCTAACACATCCCAGCTGTACTCCTGTTTGAACTGGGGCCAAGGGAATTTTTTAAAGCAATCTTGGCACCGAATGAATGACACCAACAGTAGGAGAGCGCGAGTGGTTGTGTTGTGGTGACGTAGCACTGGAGTGGGGGGGCAGTGTACTGTGATCCCTCCCGTGCGTGCCTGCTGCCTGAGTCCCAGTACAGTAAGCTGGGAACCGCCCACTGAGAGCCAAACACAGGAAAAGCCTTTTCCTGTGGACCGCCTCGAAGTGAGAAACACATGGCTAATCTGCATAAACTCGAAGCCACACCGCCCCTGCCAGGAAGGTTAGTGCTCGTAATCTCTGGCCATGGAGCTGGCTGCCTGGGAAGACTTGGACTGGCGCCTGATAACCCAGAAAGAGCCGAGAGAACAGATGGGTAAGGACCCCAGCAGAATACAGCCCCGGGTCACGTGACTCGCCACATGGCCCCGCCAGCACAAACTATTGTCTGGCTGCAGAGCTCCTATACAAAGGCACCAGGCCTCCACTTCCTGTGATTCTAGGGACTGGCAGCAGCTGTTGATCAGTTCCCAGAGCGGACCCTCCTCTGTTAAGGAGCACTCCAGGCAGAGATAAGTACAAAAGTTAAGGCCTCTCCCAACCAGCAAACTTTCCCTTTCCCAGCCAGTTCCACAGACAGAATTCTTAGGATGAAGGAGACTTCCCCTGCAGGAACAGCCTTGTTCCCTAGTACATAAATGGACCAGCAGAAATCACTCCCCTTCTCCCTTTTTTCTATCACTACAGACTATCCTTGCCCTCCCTCCCTCCCACCCCAACCGCCACCTGTACACCATGGCCTTGAAGACATCAGATTCCTAACCAAGTCCAAGAGCAAGTACTATGAAATCAGCTCAGACGTTTCTATCCTGCCTCCTAAAAAGAGACTCTATAGGGTTAGGAGACAGGATGTTACTTTGTTCTTTTGAGATGGGGTCTTGCTATCTTGTCCAGGCTGGTTTGTAACTCTTGGGATCAAATGATCATGAGTAGTGCTGGGACTACAGGCAGTTATATCATACCCAGCCACATGTTTTACTTTTAAACAGGGCAACATGACTACATCAGAGGACAACAACCAACTCCTAACCTCCTATTTGGCCTTACCAGAGCGATCTCATCCATGGAGAAATGGAAATTAGAGAAGGTGGGAAAACGACAATCTTATCACATACATTAACATTTATCCAGAGTCAACCCCACCTGGCCTAGGAGTCTCATTATCTTTCATCTTACAAAAGATAAAAAAGACGACAGTTCATTCAAGTTCTGAACAAACTGGTCACCTGCCTCTCTCTGTGGGTGGTGCAACCTCCACTCCCAAGTCAGTTTTGTTGCCTTAAATTCTTTCCAACTTCCCCTATGTTTACAAGGGGAGTATACAAGACTGTATTTCCAACACATCAGGGCTGGGGCCAGACCTAAGGTCCTTCCAAACCCACACCACCTCATAATGATACAAAACAAGCGAGGCATGGCCTGACCCATTGCTACAACCTCAGCACTTAGGACAAGGACGGCCTGGGTTATATGCATTCAGTTTAGGGGGAGGGGGAAAGCTAGATTGTGACTCAAAATAAAAAAGGTATTTGGACTATGGATCTCTATCCAGACCAAAGGAGCATAGAAAACTTAGCAAGGTTTAGAAAAGGAGACCGAAAGAGAGTCACTAAACCATCCAATAAAACTAACAGTATGAGAGCCAATTAATAACCACTTCACAGCTGCCCACCCAAAAGAAGCATGCCAGAAAAACCACAGCCAGGTGGCTGGTGTTCTCTCCTTCTTCCCTGGCACCAGAAAGAGCAGCTAGAGCACCCAACTTGAGAGCAGTCCTTCATCAGCCACTTCTGACGGCGAGGAAAGAAAGGCTCATGCTACAGTGAAGACTGCTTTTAGTAAGTGGACTTGCATCCCAATTTTCCAACTTCCAACTATAGAATCTCTAAGGAAAACAAGCAACTTCTTCAGAAAAATACTCCTCTTGCTACGGGGGTGTGATAGTGAATGTCTTTAATCTCAGCAGAGGGAAGCTGATCTCTCTGAGTTCAAGGCCAATCTGATCTACACAGCAAGTTCTAGGACAGCCAGAGCTACATGATAGAGAAAACTCATCTCAAAAACAAAACAAAACCCTACAAAAGGAAAATATTCTTCAGATGTTATATAAACCAGGGCCATGAAAAACAGGGTAAGGCCTCAGGAGGGCAAGCAGAAACAAAAAGTCATCTGATAAATCAGGAGCCCCCTTTACAACTGTCAAGGAGAAGACAACAGTACAAGTTCCTGAGAATATTCAGAGGTAGAACAGGTGGGCTCGAATACCAGTTTTCATAACAGCTTCATGGGAAGACAAGCCAAAGTGAATCCATTTTAACTCATTATGGTACTCAACCCAACACTACTACCCCCAGGATTCTGGGTCAGTGGCAAGAGGACAGGGTCAGGAATCTAATCTCAAGGCAAGTCTTACTTCTCTTACTCTTTGTACCCTTAACTAGTACAGACTCTAGGAAGCTACAACTGTATGCAAGGTTGCCTACTTTAAGGAAAAGGTCTTCAGATATTGCTTAAAATGCAAGACTATAAAAGAATAAAGACCCCCAAGAAGGCAAACAGAAAAAGACATGCTCTGAGACTCTGTATGGTCATTGTGGGCCACTGGATTAAGAGCTCTGCCCATGTTCCTAATTTCTTTTACCCTCAGTTTCCTCATCAAGAGAATAGAGGTAACTAGGCATAGAGGGAGTAGGCAGATCTCTGTGAGCTTGAGGCCAGTCTGATCTACACAGTGAGTGAGACCCTGTCTCTCTGTCTGTCTCTCATACACACACACATACAGGAAGGAGGGAGGAAGGAAGGGAGAGGGAGAGAGGGAGAGGGGGAGAGAGAGAGAGAGAGGAAGGGAGAAGAGAATAGAAAATAGAGAATAGCCAGACATGTGGTGTTTCATTCACAATTGTCATTTCATCACTCAAGAGACCAAACAGGAGGATTGCAGTTTGATGCCAGCCTTGGCTACATCTTTAAATTAAAAGAAGAAAGAAAGAAAGAGAGAGAGAGAAAGATAGAAGGAGAGAAAAGAGAAAGAGATAGAAGGAGAGAAAGAGAGAAAGAGAGAGACAGAAAGAAAGAAAAGAGAGAAAGAAAGAGAGAGAGAGAGAGAGAGAGAGAGAGAGAGAGAGAGAGAGAGAGAGATCCGGGCAGTGGTGGCGCACGCCTTTAATCCCAGCACTCGGGAGGCAGAGACAGGCGGATCTCTGTGAGTTTAAGGCCAGTCTGGACTTCCAAGTGAGTTCCAGGAAACATGCAAAGCTACACAGAGAAAACCTGTCTCGAAAAAAAAAAACAAAAAAAAAAAAGAAAGAAAGAAGAAAAAGAGAGAGAAATTAAGAAGGAGAGAGAGAGAGAGAGAGAGAGAGAGGGAGGGAGGGAGGGAGGGAGGGAGGGAGGGAGGGAGGAAGGAAGGAAGGAAGGAAGGAAGGAAGGAAGGAAGAGGGAGGAGGAAGGAAGAAAGAAATCAGAACAGGACTAGGGAGCTGGCTCAGTGGGTAAAGTGCTTGCTACACAAGCATTAAGACTGAGTTCAGCTCCCCAGCACCCCTGAAGAAGCCAAGCACAGGAGTGAGTGTCTGTAACCTCAATGCTGGGGAAGCAAAGACAGATGGATCTAGGCCAGCCCGTCTAGTCAAAGTAGGAAGCTCCAGGTTCAGTGAAAGATACTATCCAAAAATATGATGGCGAGCTGGGCAGTGGTGGCACACACCTTTAATCCCAGCACTCAGGAGGCAGAGCTAGGTGGATCTTGGTGAGTTTGAGGCCAGCCTGGTGGTCTACATGAGCAAGACCCCGACAGACACCAAAACTACACAGAGAAACCCTGCCTTGAAAAGACAAAAAGATGGCGAGTGACAGGGAAGGCCCCCCACATAGACATGCATAAGCAGGAGTATATACACACGTCACACAGTGAGCTGGGGGGTGTGGCTCAGTGCTGGGCTAGCATGAGGACCTGGACTTGATTCCTAACATTGAAAACACCACAACCAGCAAACAGGTATTTCTTGGCTATAAGTCAGCCCAGAATAACTGAGACAGAGAGAATAACAATAATCATAATGGTCCCTCCCTATCTGAAACTGCACACAATATCACACACACATACACACATTTCCAATACACTCATGGATATGAAGAAATTTGATTTTTTTGGCTTTTCTTTCTGTAGTCTTTCCTGTCCTAGAACTAGCTCTGTGAAACAGCTGGCCTTGAAGTCACAGAGATCTGCCTGCCTCTGCCTCCCAAGTGGAATTACCGGCATGTGCCACCACCACCCAGCAAGAAACTTATTTCTGTATTACACCCAGCAAGAGGTTTACAACAATAATAAAACATTTACAACAATACATTATAAGTTAAGGGAATGTCTCTTTCTCTCAAAACGTGGAGTTTTCCATTTCATATTTTCAGATAGGAGTTGACTGTTGGTACCTAAAACTTCAGAAAGAAAAACCAGACAAGAAGGGGAACTACCAGGCCTGCAGAAGCGACTCGGTGACTAAGAGCACCGGGTTCAATCCCCAGCATCCTCAGGGTTTGAGAGAAGAAGTGAATCAAGGGAAGTACACCTTCCATCCAAATGAACATGTTCCAGTCTAGGCGACTATTCACTCATCCAGCAACTCACTTCTCCTAGACAGGGATCATCTTTTTACATTAAACAACTCTTCAAGGCTGGAGATGTAGCACTAACCACAGAAACCTGAGGGTTCAAGCTCCAGCAAGGCATAACATAGGATGAGGAGGGATCGTGACATGCCTGCAATCCCAGCACCCGGGGAAGGCTGGAGAGGAGGAGCTGTAGTTCAAATTATCTTAAGCTACAGAGTTGAGGCCAGCCTGGTCCACATTAACACCGTTTCAACACCAGCAAAAAAATGCAGCTCCTAAACACACAAACTCTTCAGTGTGGCCTTTCCTGTGAACCATTTTAAAAAAATGAGACTCCTGAACCTTTCTACAAAAAGTCTCTAATTGTTTTCTTCCACCATACCATTGCCACACAAGATGGCAGGTGTCTTTGCTTACCCTTACTTACTTATGTGTGTGCCTAGACAGCCTGTGTGTATGATCCAGTGTCCTGTCTGTCATCTAGCGCCCTTAGCTATCTTCAGCCTGCTCAGTCTCAAATTTCCAGCAGCAAAGCTTAGAAACCAGAAGAATTGCTGGGCAGTGGTGGGACAAGCCTTTAATCCCAGCACTCAGGAGGCAGAGATCCGCCTGCCTCTGCCTCCCTCGTGCTGGGATTAAAGGCGTGCGCCACCACCACCCAGCCTAAGTGTTTTTAATTAAATGTATGGAAAGCATTTTCTGGGTTGTCCCAGACTCTTTATAATGCTACTGACATTTATGACCTGGGGAGCAAAGTGCCAAACCCCTCCAGTGCAGCTCCACACAGAGAAAGAAGGTCCTCACCCACCACAGCAGAGTAATTTACAACTCTGGAACTTAACCCTTGAGCAAACAAGAAAACACAAGTCAGGCTGACCAGTACTGACCCTAACAGTTAAATAGTACAAAGACATCTGCTAGCCGAGGAGAACAAAGCATTTTATTTTAAGCAATAGTTGGTGGCTCATGTATAAGGCAAGAGGACTGCTCTAGTTTGAGACCAGCCAGTGTAAAATCTAATCTCAAACAAAACACACACACACACACACACACACACACACACACACACACACACACACACACACACAAGAGTTGTAAGATAATCTACCAAGCGGGGTGGTGGCAGCACACATCTTTAATCCCAGCACTCGGGAAGCAGAGGCAGGCGGATCTCTGTGAGTTCGAGGCCAGCCTGGGCTACAGAGTGAGTTCCAGGACAGTCAGGGGTACACAGAGAAACTCTGTCTCCAAAAACCAAAACAAACCAAAAAAAGTAGTTAAAAAAAACAAAAAAGGTATAGTCTCTGTCACTCACACAAAGTGACATGACAACACCAAAATAAGGCACTTGCACAGGTGATGTGACCTGAGAGAGGAAAGGTGGGGACTTCCTCCCACTGCCGTCCTCTAGTGCATCTGACTAGGAAAGGAGGGACACTGGTGTGGGTGAGCCCACAAGCCTGGCGGGGTTCTTCTGCCATTCTTCCATGTCGTCTTACCTCTGTGTGACAGGGCACAAAAGGAATGCAGGGAAGGAAGGCCATGGAACCTGACATGGCTGCTTCACCTGGAGAGAACAAGGCACAGCCCAGCTCTTCAGATTAGTTTGAAATGTTCCTCCAGATCCAGTATCTGGTCTGCAGACAGTATTCAAAACCAAATAAACAAGTGAAGACAGAACCTACCCCTTTCTCTTATAAAGGCACAGGTTGCACACACACACAAACACACAAAATAAAATTAAAGATACTAAATCTAAGCGCACAGTGTTTTCTCTTGGCAAAGTTTTTCCTCCTATACTAAAAAGGGTGTGTTTCTGCAGCACACCACCAAAGAGCGGAACTACATTTACACACAGACGTGTAAATCAAGTGTTACACTACCCTTTGACAAAAGCAGCAGCAATACCACTCAGCTTGTTTCACTAATTCCTAGAAGTATCTTGGGCTACTCCCCTAAAGTGCCAATTTTTCAGCTAGACCCACCCCAAGTCTGCTGACCCCACAACAGACACAATAACAGAAGTTAAAGAAGGGCTAACCTTAGGATGTCAGCCTTAGTCCAGATGCACTCAAATCCTAGGAGTTAAGGTCAGCAATCTGCAGACTGGTAAATCATATATAGTCTAGCAAATTCTCCGCTTCCTTTCAAAGCCTCCAAAGTATATTGTTTACAGACTCTTCAGCCACCGTTCAAAGGAGCATGTGCACAGAACTCTATTTCAAGATTCTCACCAAAAAGACGAAAAGTTACCAGCTGTCTTCTTAGAGGTACATTGTCTGTTTCCTTTGCCCTCTGGCCAGTTGATCATGTTGAGATGGATACTTGGTGTACTAAATCACCAGGAAAATCTAGTCAGCATCTTACCCTCTTCTATCTCCTTCTCCTCTGTCTTCTTCCTAGTCCCCTTTGGCTCACACTCTCATCAGAGAGTATCTTATTTCAAGGCACTAAGAATGTCCTTTACTGTATATGTCTGGGCAGGTGAGCCCAACTACTTCAATCTTGCTTTATTTTAACCCCAAAGTCACCATGAACCCACTGTTGGTAGCCTGAGGTTTTCTGTTGAGCTTTAGAGAACCAAGACTGAACTCAAAGAGTGAAAGGAAAACAGCAATGTCACACACGAAGCTGTCCTGTGCCAACTGAGCCCGAAGAGTAAGGAAGGCCAAGGTTGTCCTCTAGCCCAAAAGGAATGAAATGAGAAAGTACTAACCATTTGGGCACTTCTGCTTAATAGTTAGACAAAGGTAGCTCCTGTCTTTAATTATCCAGGCCTTTAGAACAGAGCTAAGTGGTAAGACATTAGGGTCTTCTCAGAAATGTCTTGGAAAATGGTGCTAACTGCATCTCTAAGCCTTGGACCAGCTCTAGCATGAGAAAGTTACTGGAGCATCCATGTGTTTTATATTCTACTAAGTAAGATACCAAATGAGGGAATGAAAGGAAGTGGATTAAAAGTATTCCTCGTATATACAAATGTCAATTCACAGGTCAAACTATCAGCCTTCTGGAAACACTGACATGTCCTAGTTGGGTTTTAATGATACATTACTCAGGCAGCAAGAAAAAGGTGGTCTGTTTCTAAAGGAAAGGACATACACATTCTACTTGAGATTTGTGAATTTGAACACTGGTTCTCCACTAGGTATTTGAACTATTAATGTTTACTAACTGACCATTTCTGCTATTTTCATTATATTGCCAAGGACAATCTTGAATAATAAGAATTCTTTATACAAATGGAGACAGGTCTCTTGAGTAACATAACTTACACAACTAGACGAGTCTCAGCTCAAAGATACACTCAGATAGGGCTCACTCACTTCAGTGATGGGATAACTTGCTGGGTTCTACTTTGCTAGAACTTCAAAAGGGACACAAGGGGAAAAAAGAAAAAAACTTAGGCTGGTCACTAGAAAGCTGGACATGAGGGAGAGAGGGAGTTACTGAGAAAGATCACTACATTCCTCTTCTCAGACCAGGTGGCCATCACAGGCAGAAGAACATAACATGTATTTAATTAGTGTTGAAATACTGGTCCCCCTTTTTTTTTAAGACAGGATCTCACATAGCTGAGGCTAGATTTGAACTCCTGATCCTCTTGCCAGGCAGACATATCCAGAAATAGTCTTCTCTACCTTCCTCCAACTCCCATGACCACAGACACAGATTACTGCCATGTCACCTCATTGTAGAACTAGGAAAAGGAAAAAAAAAAAAAAAACTAGGAAAAGGAAAACCAGCAAGAGTCCAGTCTTAAACAGAAACTGGATGGGCGGTAGTGGTACGCACCTTTAATCCCAGCACTCAGGAGGCAGAGGCAGGCAGATCTCAGTGAGTTCAAGGCTAGCCTGGTCTAAAAGTGAGTACCAGGACAGCCAGGACTGCTACACAGAGAAACCCTGTCTCGAAAAACATAAACAAACAAACAGAAACTGGGTGCCATTCCATTAGAGTTTATCATCATCTATTTTCTACATAGACTAAATGTTTGGCTATCCCTGAAGTGCCCATGCTGAAGTCCTCAGCCCTAATGGAATGGTTTTAGAATGTGGGGCCTTGGGTAGTAATTGGGTTTAGCTTGGATCACAATGGTAGGTCCCCATACAGGGATCAGGACTCTTTAATGACATGTGAGGCCATAGTTAGAAGATGCTAAAACCACAAGCAAGGTTCAAGGCCAGCCTGGTCTACAGAGTGAGTTCCAGAACAGCCAGGGCTACACAGAGAAACCCTATCTGGAAAAACCAGAAAAGACCACAAGCAAGAGACTTCACCTAGATTCAAATCTGCTGACATCTTAACCTGGCACTTCTACACTCTAGAACTGACCTGTTGCTTAAGCCTCACAATCCACAAAGTTTTGTTATTCAGTAGCCCATGAGGCTAACACAACTTCAAGCACTTTGACAGCCTTTTCTCTATCCAGTAACACTTTGATCACAGAAGACAGATGTATCTGAAATATCCATCTACAGTATAATTAGAGGCACCTCAGGCAATTCGGATGTGCCCTGAAGAATAGTGTAAATGCACAATGCAATCCTTTTCAAATTCGAGTGTCCATTAGGACAATCTAAGAACCTGTTACAGTATACTGTGGGATTCTGGATTTGGGGTTTCAATTTCTAAACAAGGCCACACAGGTAGACTCTTTTTTTTTTTTTTTGGTTTTTTTTCTCGAGACAGGGTTTCTTTGTGTAGTTTTGGTGCCTTTCCTGGAACTCACTTGGTAGACCAGGCTGGCCTCGAACTCAGAGATCCACCTGCCTCTCCTCCCGAGTGCTGGGATTAAAGGCGTGCGCCACCACCGCCCGGCTTAGACTCTTAAACTAGGTTAAAATTTGGGTTTTTCAGGAATTTATGGTGACATGTCCCTCAGGAGGCTATAACAAGACCCTGCTTCAGAAAGAAAGAAAGAAGAAAGGCTGCAGCAAGATGCTTCATAGAGTTAAGTACTGGCCATGCAGGCCTGACAACCAGTCAAACGGAAAGAAGGGAATCAGATCACAAGGTTGTTCTCTGACCTCCGTGTGCACAATGTCACACATCTGCACCTACACGGTACATACATAGTAAAAAGATGTTTGAAGGAATAGTTGTTCATTTGTTTGGTTTTTCAAGGCAGGGTCTCTCTGTGTATGTAGCCCTGGCTATCTCAGAACAAACTCATTCTATAGACCAGGCTGGCTTTGAACTCAGAGATCCACCTGACTCTGCCTCCTGAGTGCTGGGATCAAAGGTGTGTACTACTGTTGCTGGCGGTGATGGCACACGCCTTTAATCCCAGCACTCGGGAGAGAGGCAGAGGCAGGTGGATCTCTGTGAGTTTGAGGCCAGCGTGGTCTACAGAGTGAGATCCAGGACAGGCACTAAAACTACACAGAGAAACCCTGTCTCTGAAAAACAAGAACAACAACAAAAAAAGGTATGCACCACCAACTTTTTTTTAAAAAAATGTCCATAACCTAGTAGTACTTTCACTCAGCTTTAACATGGATTCCAACCTACAAAGTAGGGTTTTTTTTTTTTTCATCATGTAGTTTAGAATAGAGTAAGAGAAATAGCTGATGTAAAGTCACACAGCCTAAAGAAAATTTAAAACTGGACTTAGAGCCGACTCTCCTGTGAAACTGTACATGGCACTTAACCGTGTGTGTTCGCTTTGCCCAGGTGGCAGATTAAGACAGCAATGCCCTCCTCTCTAATTGGCACTCCAAGTTTCTGAAAAGTAATTATCCTATAAATATTTTCACAATGCAAGTCACTCAGACAAAAGTTATTCCATCGTAACCCGAATCCCATCCCCAGTCTCAAATGTGTCTCCTGATAACAGGCTCAAACAACCAAATACTGCCAGTTCTCTCCCCAGGAATAACAAGACAGCAATAAATCAAGTGTCATGACCATTTATGAGAAACCCAGAATAATTAAACTTTAAATGGAAAAAATGGACAGGGCCAACATCTAGGTATGATGTCACAGTAACCAAAAGCTACTCAGTCTTTTATTTCATTTGGAGTTTCCATCAAGGCTAAAGAGTCTGCTCAGTGGTTATGAGCATTCCCTGATATTCTGGAAGACCCATGTTCGGTTCCCAACACCCTTATCAGGCAGCTCACAACTACCTGAAACTTCACCTCCAGGATATCCAAAACACTCTTTTGGCCTCTGCAGGTACCCACACATATGTGGCAGACCTTCAAACACAGACATATACAAACAAATAAAAATAACATCTTTTTTTAAAAAGTTCTAGACAAATACAAAAATAATATCCTAAGTAGTCCTGGTTTGTAAGTAATTTATTTTGGGGGACACAAAATTAGTATTTTAGAAGGGGATGGCTCGGTGATCTAGCATCAAGAGATGCTAGACAGGTTTTTACTACCTTAAAAAATAAATACCTCCAGAGCCATGGCTCTTAACAAACCTTGATTCACCCTCAACTTAACCTTATACTAACTACTACCCCAAAGGATGTTTTATAATTCTATTTCCATGACTGGATGCCAAGAGGAATAACAGAATCTGCCTCTCCCAGGATTTTGAAGAAAGAGTAAATGAGGAAATTCATGAGAATCAAACATAATGCGTACTCAGCACAAACTAGGTCCACAGTACACAGTAGCTGTCCTGAATACTCACTTTCAGCATGCTAGCTCGAACTTCAAAGTCAAGATCTCAGTAAAGATTCTGGCCCTGAGCAATGGACAAACTGTTCCCTAAGTCCATTAGGATATAGTTTTCTTTGGCAGCCTAGATTCCTAAACAGGTAAACGTTGGAAGCCAAAGCATAAGTCATCTAAACTGGATGATAACAAGTTTCAGGCTTGCCGGGCAATGATGGCCCATGCCTTTAATCCCAGCACTCAGGAGGGAGAGGCAGGCAGATCTCTGAGTTCAAGGCCAGCCTGGTCTACAGAGTGAGTTCCAGAACAGTCAGGGCTACACAGACAAACCTTGTCTCGAAAAAAACAAAAACGAACAAAAAGGAGTTTCAGGCACTGGACTAATGTGGAGCCAGCCTGTGAATTCCACAGCCTCAGGATCAGAACAGAATGCTGTCCAAAGGGCAGAGAGAAGCCATTTGTATCTGCCAAAAAAGACATGGCCATCTCTGCCTAGGTAACCTGCTTGCTAAGGACAGAAGAAAGCTGTAATGTCCACTTCAGAGAAGTTGGAGATCACTGGGTAGAAGCTCCCAAAGAATGTACCCCAAACATGAAGCCTTTAGTCTTCTCCCACATAGCCAAATTCATACTGTTCTTAAAGTCAAAGTCCACTAGTCTTGAGTCAGTTGAGAGTAAACAGGCAGGCCCAAATGCACTCTTGCTGGGAAAGCTCTGCGAGCATGCTGTGAGCTCAAGAAAAAAAAGGACGCAAAACAAAATCAAGCACACAGCAAATGGGTTTTTTAAATAAGTGATATCACAGCGACCCCTCACACTCCCGGCTGCCATCACACTGGTGCTAGATCTTTGGGGGTGGGGGTGGGGTGGGGTCTTTTTAACGGAGATAAACAAGCAAGCTGAAAGCTAACAGGTTTAAAAGTGTAAAGCACATAAAAATCTTGGCTGCTGGTGATGAGCCACAGAAAATCATGCACGTGCCAGTGCCAAGGGAAAAGGAAATCTAATATCTAACATTGCAGACTTGGGAACATAGAAGCAGCAAAGCCATAAGGACACCCAAATGCAAAGGCTGGGGATGGGGGCAGGGCAATTCAAGTAGTGCACTCTGGGCCTGCAGAGCAAGCACACAGTCCAATACCAAAGCCCCTTAGTATTTAGTATCAACATAACTTCCTGGAGGACAACAAAAATCTGTCCTGGATTACTGGGTGATTTCTAATATGCACCATAACCAAGACTAAGTCAACATTTAGGGATGGAATTTCCCACTGCAGCTTGCTGGAATGCAATCTTGGCATCAGGCTTCTTCCTATTCCAGTCCACCCTTAGAACATGCAGAAGCCACTGGGAAATACTCAACCTGTCCAAAGACACTCTCACTGATATGCACAAGTGACCAACAAACTCCCTCAGGTATCTCCTTCACATGCAATTTAAACAACAACAAAACTCCCCTCCATTTCAATAGGGGATGGACAATGGAGTCAATGTTTACCCAGCCTGATTCCTCTCAAGTGCGGGACTCCATGATTATGAGTGCTTACTGCTCCTGCAGAATGCAGAAGACTGGGCTTCAGTTCCCGAAACCCACAAAGCAGCTCACAACCACCTGTTACTCCAGTGCCAGGGTTCCAATGCCCTCTTCTGAACTCAGTGGGTTTAGGCATGCGCATGAAGCACATATATACACTCAGATACATACACATAAAGCAAACAGTTAAAAGATATGATAAAATGTGGGATTAAGGAATTCATCTTTAAGTCCTGTACACCTACTATCCAAGACAGAGGAACTATCATGCCTAGTGTTGAATTACTCAAAATTCACTTTCCCAAAATGCAAAAACCCAAGGCAAAAAAGAAGTTGAAAGAGGTATTTCTAAACTAGAATCTGTATTCCATACTTGCAGGGCAGACAGGATGGCGCAGTAGGTAAAGTTGTTTGCTTAATGAAAAGCCTAACTACACACACCACCACCACCACCACCACCACCACCACCACCACCACCACCACCACCACCACCATACACGCTCAATGTAAAGGTAGGGGGAAACAGGTTATGAACGCCACAAAGTAAGCTATCCTCTGACCTCTACACTCCACGACAATTTTACACACACACAGTCTTAAAGATTCTGCACTTCCATACTGGTGCCTACCCACTTCCAGGAGGAAGCATTTTTGTATTGTAATGGCTTGGCATTGGACACACAATTCACACTTGGTTAGTAAGCATACACTGGTGGTCCTTAACAAGTGTCGGGTCCAAACACAAAGACCAGTAGGTAAGACAAATCACAACATTGCATTTTAGAGGCTCCATAAGGAATAATCGGTGTTTGCAGCACTAGGTTTCTTGGCCATAGTCAATCTATAAACGGTATTAAAGGCCATTTCTCTGAACGGACTATGGCAAACTGTATACATCCATCAACCCATCAACCAATATAAGGTCTAAAGCAACTCAGTTTGAGCACAATTCCCACCTCTTCAGAAATCATAGCAATGTAAGAGTCCTAAACAGGTACTTCATGACTAGGGAAATGGCTCAGTGGTTCAGAATGCTTCCTGTTCTTCCACAGGACCCAAATTCAGTTCCCAGCACCCACATTGGTTGGCTTACAACCACCTGTAACTCCAACTCAAGAGATCCAACCTCCTCCTCTAGCACCTGAACCCATGACATTTACTCAACAAATAAATGAAATAATAATACTAATTTTCTTAGTATTATTTCATCAGCTAACTATGGTTTACCAACCATACATGAACCACCATGACTACAGGGCTGTCCAGAATACACAACTCTGAAGTTGTCAAGACCTTCCAAATGAAGAGTTACTACAAATAAATCCACAAACTGCTCTAGAACTTAGCAGATCCTAACAGAGCCACAGGAACCACTAAGCTGGTGCAACCATTCTTTCAGGAATTTTATGGTTAGTATGCCATCTCAAGGTCACTATAACACTACGGTAACTACAGGTCCGGGAATGACTATATATAGTTTGGATTCTATAAAGCCCATGAAGTTAGAAATCATTATGGATAAAAGGCAAGTTAATATTTTAACATTTCTCCTTTTAAATATTTAGTTTGTCAAATGCTACACATCTGAACAGCTACTCCTGACTACGCCTACTCAATTCTGATTGCTCCCCCCGCCCCCCAGTCCCTTCAGCCTGTATACTAGCTTTAGGTCACAGCCACAGTAAAACCACTTTGCAAGTTTTCTGGATGTGTGTACCCAGCCCAAGATAACTAAATTCTTTAAAGCAGATATTGCCTCTATCTTTTCTAAGGGGTGGGGTGGGGTTGAAACAGTCTACCTGTATACCCTAGACTGGCTTGAAATTTAAAGCCATTCTCCTGCCTCAAGCCTTCCAAATCCCAAACCACAAGTGCTGAGATTACAAGCATATGCCACCACACCTAGATCTGCCCTTTTCTATCTAGTATCTAGTCAGTGTAAGTGTTCAGGCCCATTTCTCAGGCCACTGGAGTCTCCAGATGTCCTAACCTGGAGATTAGACTCTCTGCAATCAGAATGAAGTTCTAATAGCTTGCCATCTTTGTAGTGGGAAAGGCCTTAACAATATCAGGTGACCAAAGTCAGTGTCATCCAAGTTTCTTTCTTTTTTCTTAATTTTGCTTTAAAACAATATGATAGCCTTTGTAACAGAGCTGAACCTAAAAAGTTATTATCAGGACCATAATTACATTCACACTCCCTGCTATTATCTAAGCTAAATCAAGCAGGATCTCACAGAACACTGATCTAAAACAACAAACAACAAACTCTTCTTGTATAGTAACTGGTATCAGTCAGTGAATTTAGGTGGTTTTTTTTTGGGGGGGGTGTGCTAGTAGTGGTGAGACAAGGTCTCACTATGTAGCCCTGGCTGGCCTGGAACTCACTATGTAGACCAGGCTAGCCCCAAAGTCAGAGATCTGCCTGCCTCTGCCTCCAGAGTTCTAGGATTAAAGGTGTGGTACACCACACCTGGATGGGTGGATCTTAAAAGTCACTGACAAAATTATTCTGGCCATTTCAAAGCTACCAAGTCAGATTCTTCTTCCTTCCTTCCTTCCTCCCTCCCTCCCTCCCTCCCTCCCTCCCTCTCTCTCTCTTTCTCTCTCCAGGGTTTCTCTGCGTAGCACTGGCTGTCCTGGAGCTCGATTTGTAGACCAAGCTGGCCTTGAATTCAGAGATCTGCATGCCTCTGCCTCCCGAGTGCTGGGACTAAAAGCATAGGCCACCACACCTGGCTCAGATTCTTGTTTCACCATAAAAAGAATATATCAAAGGAACAAATCCAGAAATATTAATCTAAAATAACAATTTCTAAAATCTACCCATCTAACCCTTGAAACACAATCTCGTGGACTGACTGACCCAGAACTGGGAGATGAGAAGAATTTTAGCATGTGCATTACAGAGAAGCCTTGCAAAACTGTATAAACCAGCCAGGCCCTTCAGCAAGTAGGTTTATAATGCACAGCTGAACGAGAGTAAGGCTGATGCTGAACCTTCAGTATCTTTCTCCTTTCTGGTATTCTAGAAATGTAAATCCAATCCAACAAGACCTCATGCCAAACTACAAATCCTTTTCCAAAGGAACAAGGTTTTAACTCAAAGTCTCCTAAGCCAAGCTTTTGGAACACATTTATTACATTGCTGAAACTTAGTGCGTTCTTTCCAAACTTCTGTTGGCTTTCTCTATGTAACTGCAACTGACTTTTAACAAGGTCTCATGTCTTCAACTTAGCATGAAGTCAGTCAGGGTGGCATCTTCTACTTGGTAATTCTCAAAGAACTACCTCTCCCAAATCTCCATCCTGCATACCCTGACCCACAGCACCGCCTTCTTCCTGGCCCCCTTTTCAGCAGGGTTATTTTATTCTACCTCATGAGGCACCAGCATTATCTTCGCCTGAAAACTGTTTATTAATTTGCCTGTCAAACATTCTATAGAGCCGTTTACATCTTACTACAGAAACCTCCTGGGTACATATTGACAGCTCAGCAAGTATTTACACAAAGCTCTGAAACATTTGGTTGCTTCTGAGGAAGAAGCTGCTGTGTCAAGTCGAGATTCAAACACCTTCTTCTCTTCTGCCGTTTCCCTCCTCTACAGAGCCAAGCTTCCTTCCAGCACAGCCTCCATATACGCAGAATCGCACTTCTACACTACTAGACCACTCTGTGCTGGGGAGAACACATCCAGGGCTACATACAGCAAGTCACCCCGCGTAGTTCCTTAAACCAGGGTAGAGGAATACAAACAACCTAAAAATCTGCCGTCTAACACTTAGTTTCTCCTGTTCCCGGCTCAGGGACTTTTGTTTCTCTCAGCAAAACTGACAGGGCAAGTCCAGGCACTCAGACTGCAACCAACTGCCCAAACCAGACCCAGACCTGCCCCAACGCTGAGCGTCTGAGAGCTAAATGCTACCTCTCCCTCCCTCCCTAACCACCCACACCTCAAAGCAGTGTGCGGATGTTAAATTGTATCAATACCTACTTCCTATCCCACCCCAGTGGCTAGCCTCCTGGGGATCCTGAAGAAACTATTTCCAAGTTTTAATGAAGGCTGCCTATTATTTCATTACCTTCACTGTTTTCAAACCTCCGGCCAGGTGAAATGACTAATGACAAACAGATTAACAGTTTTGAGACAAGTTTTTTCTTTGTAGCACTCAACTTCTCTGAGCTTGTCCCTGCAAATCCCAGGAGATAACCTTGACTTCCTTAAGCCTAGGGGAAGAAAGATAGCTTAAAAACACCACTGAAATCAGGCCCAAACCTTAACTCCCAAGAAGATTGAGAGTTTGAAAGTCAATCTGAGCTATATTTCAGGACCCAACCTCTCCCTCTCTCCTCTCTCCTCTCTCTCTCTCTCTCTCTCTCTCTCTGTCTCTCACACACGCACACCAAATAGGTGGAGGGTCACTGAAGAAGGAACATGTCTACTATGGAAGACTATGGAAGAAATCAATGAGTTTCAACATAGAGCAAGATTCTTTGGTTCATCAGCTTCATTTAACCAGAAATGCAAATGACTTGCCCTGAGTCAGTTTCATGAGGAACCCAAGCCTCCCTCACTCCTGAGCTACAAGCTCTCGGACCCTTCATACACCTCAGTGTGCAGTTAAGGACCAATCTACACAAACAAACCAAAGAACAAGCAGAGATAAAAGCTAGGTGGATTCAGAATCCCTTTCAGAGCCCCAGGAATCACAGTTCGCTGGAAGGATACTAGTCAGTATCAATTTATTCTGTTGTTTTTTATTTTTGTTCAATTTATTTTATTGTTTGTGTGAGACAGAGTCTGCCTATGCAGCTCTGGCTATCTTGAAATCTTCATGGTCCCTTAGCTTCCCTCACTGGGATTAGAGGCATGTGCTACCAGACTATTTTTTTCTCCCTTGATACAGGGTTTCTCCCTAGGAAGTCCAGGCTGACCTGGAATTCACTATGTAACCTAGGTTCACCTTAAATTTAAGATCTTCCTGCCTCAGCCTTAGGAGTGCTGGGAATACAGATATCAACTACCATTCCTGGTTCTTGAATACCATTTTTAAATATATCTGCATGCTGCCACTGCTTCTAAAACTTAGAGGTTTTAAGCAAACCAATACAATCTTTTGGGGGTGGAATAGGAAAGGACTCAGGCCATTACTTTGTTAGCCTACTCCCACATTTTTAAACTGTTCACCAGCTGCTGTGAGATACCTACTGTAGCTGACATCACACCTGTACAAATCGATCCAACATATGAAGGTGATAGCAGGTCCTGGGGGTGGGAGGGATGGACCTTCAACTAAAAAAAGTCCTGGGGGCCTGGAGAGATGGCTCAGAGGTTAAGAGCGCTGGCTGCTCTTCCAGAGGTCCTGAGTTCAATTCCCAGCATCCACATGGTGGCTCACAACCATCTGTAACAAGATCTTCTGGAGTGCAGGCACACATGCAGACAGAATACTGTATACATAATAAATAAATCTTTAAAAAAAAAAAAAGTCCTTATACAGATCAATACAGAAGAAATCTACCTCACTGCTTCCTCCCTCTCTTCTCACATCGCTTTCCCAACTCCCACCACCCACAACCATGAACAGGAGAAACTCGAAGCCTCCACTGCTGTATTTTCCCATGATTTCCCTGTCCTTCCAAAGAGAGAACTCCCAATTGTTCTGTATTTCAGCCAGCCCAGAATATCTGCCACGTACTCTGATAATAAATTCAGGATTCCCGTATCTGTTTCCCAGAAGTTTGGAATACCAGCTCATGATGTCCAGCCATGCTTCTACAGTGAGATCCAGAACTATTTACTGCAGCTCTACTTCATTTAGGCTCAAGTCGGCCTCAAACTCCCAATCCCTCTCATCCCTCTCTCCCTCCACCTCACAAATACGTGAGCCACCACACCAAGCTACAGTTCACTTTTTTTTTTTTACTATGATAAACTACTATTACTCAAGGTATACTGCTAAAAGTGACCCAAGTAAAAAGCTTTACATAAACTCACTCACATAGGTAATCTAAACCAATGTTGTCAGTATCAGATAACCTCTGGTATGATCCTAGTTCCTACGACAAAAATCACATACTAGCCTTTACTTCTGAAAAGCAAAGTCAAATAACATCACTTTATTTAACCATCTGATGGAAAAAAAATATTCTTTTGTTGTTTTGCTTTTTTGAGACAGGGTCTCATTGTACAGCTGACCAGCCTAGAACACACTATGTAGACCAGGCTGGCCTTGAACTCACAGAGTTCCACCTGCTTTTGTCTCCCAAGAGCCACCACACCTAACTCTTAAAAAATAGTCTTTAAACTATGGATGGGTTGGGGAAAGGAATAAGCTTCCTTAAGAATATTTAGGGGACCAGGCGGTGGCGCACCCCTTTAATCCCAGCACTACGGAGGCAGAGCCAGGCAGAGCTCTGAGATCCAGGACAGGCACCAAAACTCTGCAGAGAAACCCTGTCTTGAAAACAACAACAAAGAATATTTAGGGATTAGGGATATAGCTCAGTTGTCAGAGTGCTTACCTAGCATGTGTGAAGTCTGGGTTCAACTCCCAGCCCTACATTAAAAACCTAGCCTACGCTGTAGAGACAGATGATGATGGGTCAGCAGTTAAGAGCACTTACTGTGCTCTTACAGAGAACCTGGGTTCGGTTCCCAGCACCCACATCAGACAGCTCACAACTGTCTACACCTCCAGTTCCAGGGCATCAGACATCTGGTGCACATAAACTCGTGTACACAA
This sequence comes from Peromyscus leucopus, assembly GCF_004664715.2. Taxonomy (NCBI): domain Eukaryota; kingdom Metazoa; phylum Chordata; class Mammalia; order Rodentia; family Cricetidae; genus Peromyscus; species Peromyscus leucopus. The sequence continues at coordinate 134,530,370 of NC_051064.1, forward strand.
ACACATTCCCATAAATTTTTAAAATTCTACAACAGAATAAACAGGCCTGGTGGCACATGCATGTGTACATCCTAGAACTTCAGGGGTGGAGGGCAAGATGATCAACAGGTCAAAGTTATCCTTGAGTTCAAAGCCGACCTGAGACTTCAAAAGGCACGACAGGTTTATCCTCAAGTAAGGAGTAGAATCTCAGAGCCAAACCTATTCCCCCAAGAGCCCTAGGGACTTGAGACTATTAGACTCCTAGACTGCTAGACACACCTGAGGCTTACAAAACTCAAGCTGAACTAGCTCTTCCACAAGGTACTGCTCTCCAGAACTGAAATGAAATTGAACAGGAAATCTATTTTGTGAAAGCTGGGGCCTGGTGGTGATAAAAGAGAATTAAAAAAAAAAAAAAAAAAAAAAACAACCCCATCCAACCACAGCAGACATAGGATTCTAAATAGGGACTGTATCCACATTCTTATTATGTGCCCTGGACAGAACATATGACTAGTACCTAGACACATAGGGAATGCTCAATTATTTAATAACCGAAACCAGAAATTACCACAAAAGTTGATTTAAAAATAAACAAATAAAACATAGCTCCTGCCTGTAATCCTAGCACTTGGGAGGCAGAGACGGGAGAATCAGGAGTTCAAAATCAACCTAAGCTCATATACACTGTAAGTTCCAGAACATCCTAGGGTACATGAGACCCTGACACAGAACAAACAAAACTCACTGTTTTTAATGAGTCTTGACATCCATCCCCAATTATTTCTCCTAATAGTTCTCAAGAAAGGAAATTTTCTTAGTCAAAATAAAAGAAAGCGAGGGAAAGCAGACATACATCATAGAATGACTGGGGAGACATGCATTCTGTCTGAGACAAAAACGTATCCTCCAGGCAGCAGGAAAAACTTGAGTATGTCCCTATTGTCACACAGATGAAGATCACTGGGGAAGACTGCAGCCTCACAGGAGAGCTGCCTCAGATGGCTATTTTCAAAGTTCCCAGTCAACAGAAGAGCACAAAAGTAATTCTAGGATGGGGAGGGGATACAGGAAGTCACTGTTCTTCTAAGTGAACAAATCTAGCACAAAGATACAACTGCTGGGAATGGGAACCTGAGGACGTTTCTCCCCTCTTTGAAAATATGTCCAAAGGGGTAAGATAGTCCTGACCAAAGCACCCAGGAAGAGGCAGCAAGGTAAAATAAATAAAATGTACAAAAAGGTACCAAAAGTGGCAGTCATAAGTGTCATTGTAGGTCATATCTTTACACCCTAAAAGATAAAAGGGAAAAAAAAGGAAAAAGACACATAATTTAAAACACAAAGAAAAATATTGGCCAGTCTCTATTTTAGAGCTCTAAAACGACCAGTGACAAAACAAATATTCCAGGAACAAGTCATAAATCTCTTAAAATGAGCCTTTAGGAGACAATCCCTCTAAATCTGGAAGACATCAGCATCTCTTTCAATTGAGCTGGTCTTCCAAAAGTTCAATTAACAAAAGAAAAGTGTTAACAAGATTCAACATGTAAACAAAGAAAGACGCAAGCCTTGCTTAAAAGGGAATTCTTGATCCTAATATCCAATTCCACCAGAAAGCTCTTAAGCAAAAAAATATTAACAAAAACCATCTTCTTCCCCTATAGATCCCACATTTGCCATTCAATAAAAAGGCCAGTAAAATAATTTCAGTTCTGTAAAGTGGAACAGTGTCAAAAAATTACTCAAGACAAATGTATCCTCAGAGCCATCAAAGAACTCATTTATATCATCAGGAAAGTCACAAAACCAAAACAAACAGCAAACCCATTGTAGAGAAAAACTCAGCTACTGTTCCAACAACACAGAATCTATTTCAGACTGCATAAAACATAACAAGCAAAATAAATCCAAGGTACAAGCAAAATGCCATCGCCTCCTCTTTTGTTTCAGGCACAATGTAACAAGGGCAGCCTGTCTGGGGCTCTGCTCCTGCTGATACAGTATTGCTGCTTAAACCTCCCTCCTCAAGGTCACGGCCAATTTCAGCTCTGGAATAAAAGGCGGATAGTGGCAGCGATGGTTTGGGTTATCACTGGCAGAAAAGCAGAGTGTAAAAGTTTATGAGCTCATCAGGATTGTTGTACCATTACATCA